>NC_140258.1:11020356-11027856 GCF_949987555.1 Borostomias antarcticus
GACCTGAGCGCCCACCTCAACGACACACAGCCTATAGAGGTCAGTACCGCCTGCACACACACACACACACACACACACACACACACACACACACACGCGCATGTGTGTGAGAGAGGAGACAAATCCAGAGTGTGTGTGTGTGTGTTTGATGCTGCAGATGACGGTGAAGAAGACCCTTTCCAACTTCCGCCGGACTCACCATGACAACTGGCAGGAACACAAGCAGCAGTTCACAGACGATCAGCTGCTGGTTCTGACTGACCTGCTGGTCTCACCCTGTTACTACGCTTAAACAGGTACACACACACACACACACACACACGCACACACACACACACACACACACACACACACACACACACACACACACACACACACACACACCCCACCTGGATCCTGCTTCTATGCATAGATACACACCACACATGGACCCTGGTTCTACGCATAGAGAGACACACAAACACACACCCCTAGCTACCTAGGCCCTGCTTCTACACCTAGAGTAGTCTGACTCAACGGATGTAGGTTTTGGTAATAAACCTTGTCATTCGTTGGCACACTGCCCAATCAGTGGCGAGACTGGCGACGCAAATTAATCTGATTCGGGCCGAGAGATTCTCTCGGCACCAATCAGATTCGATCCGGACTATTTTGCAAGAGCACCGTCGCTGCGTCCTGTGGGGCTGGCTCCGCCCAAGACGACTGTGATTGGTTTAAAGAAATACTGTGTTCCCCCCCTATTGCAGAACTGGCACAGCGTAAACGAAGTGTGGAGATAGGTCTGGCTACGCGAGACTACACCTAGAGAAACACACACACACACCAACAGAGCCAGATCCTCAAGCTCTTCTCCATTTCCTCTGTCCTCAGGGCCTGATGGATTATCTACACGAGATTCACCACATGGCTTTGTGTTTACTTGTCTTGATGGAGAGACCGCTTGAGCCCTCCTCAAGACAGTTACTGGGTCTCCAGACCGACCGGCTGGCTGGCCGGCCGGCCCACGCCGTCCCACAGCCCAGAAGAAGGAACGAGGCCCTGCTGGACCCAGAGAGACGGGAGAGGGGCACTGGTGTATGGAATAAAGAGTTGTGTATTTATGTATTTAGCGCTCACTCATACATTTCTACTATACTTAATATTTAAGGTTAAACCATAGCAGGGGTGACTGGCCTGCGGTCTGTAATATTACTGTACAGTTTTCTGTGTGTGTGTGTGCGTGTGTGTTCGTGTGCACGTGTGCGTGTGTGTTCGTGGAATGCTTGAAGGCGCACATCCTGTACAGGCCTCAGGCGTCCTTCCTGAGCGTTGACTTTTGAGCCCACCTAGCGGCCAAGTGGACAGTACATACACCCCCTCCCCCCCACCACCCATATTCTGGATGAAGACAGGTCAGAGACCAGATTAGGCTTTTAATCTGGCACGACCATACTTAAAGGCACGAGTGTTTGTTTTATCTATATGATATGCACATTGTATGTATATAACAAACACAACAGACATATTTATTTATTTATTTAGTTTTTTTTTTTTTTTTTTGGAGTGCTGTTTTTATTTTTCTTAAAGTTAGTTAGATAGATTTGGTAGACTGCTCAGTCTGTGTTTATGTTCCTGCTGCTCTCGCATGGTCTATATATGCAGTAGTGAATGTAAGTGTGAGCGCCCAAGGCTGTGTTGTGTTGAAACCTGTGTGCTGTGAAGACCTGAGCAGTATGGTTATGATGGCAACCTCACCCCCGTACCTCTGGACCCAGTAGTCTCCACCAGAGCCCTCTCCTTCTGCTCCTCAAGACTAGTTATTACAATTTATATTTTAAACCCTGATGGAAAAAAAATAATTATTTTTTCCCGTCTCACTGAAGCGTTGTTCATTTTTAGTACCTCACTTCTGTAGAGTGTAGTGCCAAAAACTGCAGTGATTTTTTTTAGACATAGGCCTACTGTTTGCTTATAAGTAATGAATTAAAAACAACAAAAAAATAAAATAAAAAATTGTCTTTGTATCAAACCATGCATATGTGCCTTGCGTTTGTGTGTTTGTGGTTATTCTCCTCATCCCTGAATTCATCCCTGAATTCACATTCCACTGGAGCCCACTTTGTTCAGATGAATGCAAAGGAAAGCAATCACCGATCACGGAGCCCACGGGAGACCGGAGCCGGTGAGATGTCTGGGTCTTGACTGACGGTAAAGGATCACAACCGGATCTTTCATTCTGAGGAACCTTGAACCAATATCCCCGTGTTTCGAGGCGGTACCCGTGCTCATACGTAGACCGTGACTTCATACCGATTTCTTAGTCCGATCAGACCGTGATCGCCGCTCTTAAGTATGGATGTACCGTAAAGAAACGAATACAATTTTGTTTTTTGACCGACTGTTTATGTTCGCGGAAAATATACCGGTGATTATGGATGCGTAATGTAAGTACCCTGTGCAAGATGAGATGGGGACCAGGCTTTATTATCAAGATGATGAAAGGGGCCAACCTATATCGTATCAGCCTACTCAATTGTCTCTGTAATGGGCTTTAACGCATTGCCTTCTAAAACGCACCGGTTTTGCTGCAGTGTAGACTGTGCTGGTTGTGCTTCTATATCAAATCACAAGCTATGATATTTTGTTGCGTAGCTCATGGTGGGGTGTGGCGAGGACCGACAGTTTTTATGTCATTTAGTCTTGACAGTTTGCATGGGCAGCCATCCAGACCACGGGCATTGTAGCCTACATCAGTGCGATGATCGTCCAGGGAGGAAGAGAGGGTGACAGGACTCAGTTGCGACTAGAATTGAAATGAGCATCTTGGTCTCGCACTAATGCATTTTCAAGGAGACAATGCGTTATAATCCACGTCTAAATCTTACAAGCCAAGGCAGTGTGAGTGTGTAAGAGAGAGCAAGATCTAGCGGCATACTCATTCCACTGGGCCCCAACTGCGTTGTAATGTCCCTTGCAGGCGGATGTAACCTGGAAGGCAGCCATTGAGGAGGTCGCTTTCAGTGGGAGGATGTGAAGCCCAGTGAGCCTGAGTTTCCCTCCTCCTGAGAACCATGAACATCAGCCTCGCTCCCCCCCGCCTGCTGGAGGTGATGCCCGCCCAGCCAGCCTTCAACAGCAGCTCTGACCCCGGCCGCGCCGCTGGTCCCTCCCAGGGCTGGGACCTCGTCCACACCGCCACCCTCACCGCCTGCTCGCTGCTCCTCGTCCTCATCTTCGTCCTGGGCTCGTACGGCAACCTGGTGGTGTTCCTCTCCTTCTTCGACCCCGCCTTCCGGAAGTTCCGCACCAACTTCGACATCATGATCCTGAACCTGTCATTCTGCGACCTGTTCCTGTGCTGCGTCACCGCGCCCATGTTCGCCCTGGTGCTCTTCCTGGATGCGGGCGGAGGGGGCGGCGTCTCCAAGAGCTTCTGCTTCGCCTTCCACCTGACCAGCTCCGGCTTCATCCTGATGTCCCTGGAGACGGTGGCGGTCATCGCCCTGCACAGGCTGCGCATGGTGCTGGGTCAGCAGCCCAACCGCTCGGCCTCCTTCCCCTGCACGCTGGCGCTGACCGCCCTGCTTTGGACCTCCAGCTTCACCATGGCCGCCCTGCTCACCCTCAGGGCGTACGCCCGCCAGGGCGGCCCCTGCCTCCCGCACTTCGGTCTGACGGGGTCGCGCGCCCGGGTGGTGCTCTACGTCTACCTGGCGGACTTCGCCTTCTGTGTCGCTGTGGTGTCGGTGTCCTACCTGATGATCGCTCAGACCCTGAGGAAAAACGCTCAGGTGAGGAAGTGTCCCGTCATCACCGTGGACGCCACGCGCCCCACAGCCCTGCCCCCGCTGGTCTTCGAGGGCGTGCAGGTGCCCTCGCTGTACCGCAACCAGTGCTACAACAAGCTGCAGCACGTCCAGACACACCCCTTCGCCTCGCGCCCCGGCCCGGCCCTGGTTCCCGGTGCTGCCCACGGTGCCACCTGCTGCCAGCTGGTCTCCTCTGTCAACCTGGCCTCAGCCAAGGACTCCCGGGCGGTGGCTACCTGCGTGGTGATTGTGTGCTCTGTGCTGCTCTGCTGCCTGCCCATGGGCGTGTCCCTGGCACACGACGTGCTGTCCCCTCAGAGCAGCTTCGCCCACTACCAGTTGGAACTGTGTGGCTTCGTGCTCGTCTTCCTGAAGTCCGGCATCAACCCGTTCATCTACTCCAGGAACAGCGCCGGACTGCGGCGCCGCGTGCTCTGCTGCCTCCAGTGGGTGACGCTGGTGTTCCTGTGCTGCAAACACAAGACCAGGTTACACGCTATGGGGAAGGGCAGCCTGGAGGTCAACCGGAACAAGTCGTCTCACCACGAGACCAACTCTGCCTATGTTCTGTCTCCCAAACCCCAGAGAAGGCTGGTGGACCAGGCCTGCGGGCCCAGCCACTCCAGAGAGCCGGCGGCCAGCCCCAGGGCCACGGGGGGGGGCAGGCCCCGGCCCCCCAGCACCTCCACCCCCATCAACACGCGCATCGAGCCCTACTACAGCATCTACAACAGCAGCCCCAGCTCCCCCAACAGCCTGCAGCCGGCCAACTCCCAGACCTTCGGCTTCGCCAAGTCCTACGTGGCCATGCACTACCACACGCGCCAGGAAGCGCTGCAGGACTTTGAGAGCGCCTCGGTGCACCAGATCCCCATCCCATCTGTGTAACCCTAGTCCAGCTGTCTAACCCTAGCCCACCTGTCTAACCCTAGTCCATCTGTCTAACCCTAGTCCATCTCTCTAACCCTAGCCCATCTGTCTAACCCTAGCCCAGCTGTCTAACCCTAGTCCATCTCTCTAACCCTAGCCCACCTGTCTAACCCTAGTCCATCTGTCTAACCCTAGTCCATCTCTCTAACCCTAGCCCATCTGTCTAACCCTAGCCCAGCTGTCTAACCCTAGCCCATCTGTCTAACCCTAGCCCATCTGTCTAATCCTAGCCCATCTGTCTAACCCTAGCCCATCTGTCTAACCCTAGCCCACCTGTCTAACCCTAGCCCATCTCTCTAACCCTAGCCCATCTCTCTAACCCTAGCCCATCTCTCTAACCCTAGTCCACCTTTCTAACCCTAGCCCATCTCTCTAACCCTAGCCCATCTGTCTAACCCTAGCCCATCTCTCTAACCCTAGCCCATCTCTCTAACCCTAGCCCATCTCTCTAACCCTAGCCCATCTGTCTAACCCTAGCCCATCTGTCTAACCCTAGCCCATCTCTCTAACCCTAGCCCATCTGTCTAACCCTAGCCCATCTGTCTAACCCTAGCCCATCTGTCTAGCCCCAACTAAAAGCGAACAACAAAAACATTTTAAAGAATGGGCCAACTCTTACGCAGTATAGTTAACGAAGCCGGGTTGCCGGTATGTTTTACCTGCAGTGAGAAATTGTCTCACAATAAGAAGAGCTTTATTGAGACTACAAAAAAACCATTTGAATTCATTGTTTCATCTATTGCATTCCCGAGGTACACATTTTTTTCTCAAATGTGAAAAAAATAATCTTTCTGTCATAAAGGTTCCCAACTCATCTGTATAACCCCTGGCTGGGCCGGTAGGACTGGAGCATGTGTATGTCTGTTTCATTGGGTTAGTCCTCACCATGGCTGTACATTAGCAACACAGGGCGTTGAACACTGGCAACTAGTAGAGATGGACTTGTTGGATTGGACTCTTGAAGTACAACTATCCCGGTGGAACGCTAAAAACTTGGAGAGAACCATGGGCAAGAACCACTTGAACACAAGAACCACAGACTTGGCTGTGGAAAAGGATGGATAATCTTCTTGTTCTGAGGTAAACCAGTGAGAGACAGAGATGTAAGGGGAACTTCAGTCCCAAAGTGTTGTTATTCAACTGGCTGTAAGCTATTTTTACCCTGATGTGGCATTTTACATACAGTATTGTTACAGATGGTCTTTCTCTTCAATAGAACACCGTATTCGTGAGACTCATACATTTTCTAACAATCAATAAATGTTTTGCAAGTGTAGTGTGTTCCATTGGAGATGTAAATGTCATACTGTAGTGTGTAGGTGATATTCCTAGCAGAAATGTAATGCTCTAACTTTTGTTTTCATTTAACTCAGCATATTCTTACCAGTGTTTGGTGTGTACTGTACTTGAGCCTGGCTATTTATTAATTTTTATTATTCATATTTTACCTTTATTTAGGCAGGGAGTGCTAGTGTTGGGCTAGGCTGCATGGTCCAGGTAATGAGTGGTGTAGTGGAGGGTATACAGAGTGAACCCACTTCTTTATCCATGGACCCACAGTACACCAACTTCTTTAACCACCACTAATGTAAAAACTGTAACATCTCCGTTACAGTATACCCATTTCTTTAGTCACCACTACACGCCCGCAGGCAATGACTGTGATACATGTAATGACTGTGATACATGTAATGACTGGTACAGATAATGACTATGGTAGTCTACAGGTAATGACTGTGTGGTACAAGTAATAACTACAACAGAAAAATAGATGATTGGCCACTATTATGAATGTGATGTGCGTTTGGTCAGGCTTTGTTTTGAGGGTCTTGTAAGCACACAGGAAAAAATGCAGTGCATCTGGAAAGTATTCATATCCCTTCACCTTTTCCACATTTTGTTATGTTACAGCCTTATTCCAAAATTGATTTAGTTTTCTCAAAAATCTACACACAATGCCCCATAATGAAAGTGAATTTTTTTTGTTTTTTTTATTTTGCTAATTTATTTAAAAATAAAACACTGAAATATCACATGTGCATAATGTATTCACATCACTCAATACTTTGTTGAAGCACCTTTGACAGCAATTACAGCCTCAAGTCTTGAGTATGATGCTACAAGCTTGGCGCACCAATTTTGGGCAGTTTCTCCCATTCTTCTTTGCAGATCCTCTTAAGCTCCATCGGGTCGGTTAGGGAGAGTTGGTGCACAGCCATTTATAGATCTCGTAAGTCTGGGCTCTGGCTGGGCCATTCAAGGACATTCCCAGACTTGTCCCGAAGCCACTCCTTTGACATCTTGGTTGCGTGCTTAGGGTCGTTGTCCTGTTGAAAACTGCACCTTCGCCCCAGTCTGAGGTTCAGAGCGCTCTGGAGGAGGTTTTCATCAAGGATCTCTGTACATTGCTGCATTCATCTTTCGCTCGGGGCTGACTAGTCTCCCAGCTTCAGCTGCTGAAAAACATCCCCACGGCATGATGCTGCCACCACCATGCTTCATTGTAGGGATGGTATTGGCCAGGTGATGAGCGGTGCCTGGTTTCCTCCAGACATGACGCTTGGCATTCAGGCCACAGAGTTCAATCTTGGTTTCATCAGACCAGAGAATTTTGTTTTTCATGATCAGAATCCTTTAGATGCCTTTTGACAAACTCCAAGCAGGCTGTCATGTGTCTTTTACTGAGGAAAGGCTTCCATCTGGCCACTCTACCATAAAGGCCTGATTGGTGGAGTGCTGCAGAGATGGTTGTCCTTCTAGAAGGTTCTCCCATCTCCACAGA
>NC_140258.1:11032856-11055356 GCF_949987555.1 Borostomias antarcticus
GAGAGAGAGAGAGAGAGAGGGAGAGGGAGAGA
Source organism: Borostomias antarcticus (assembly GCF_949987555.1). Classification (NCBI taxonomy): domain Eukaryota; kingdom Metazoa; phylum Chordata; class Actinopteri; order Stomiiformes; family Stomiidae; genus Borostomias; species Borostomias antarcticus. The sequence goes on from NC_140258.1 coordinate 11,032,889, forward strand.
GAGAGAGAGGGAGAGAGAGAGAGAGAGAGAGAAAGAGAGAGATAGAGAGAGATGGAGAGAGAAAGAGAGAGAGAGAGAGAGAGAGAGAGAGAGAAAGAAAGAGAGAGAGAGACACAGAGACACAGAGACAGAATGAAAGGGATGGAGTGATGAGTGGAGAAGAATGATGAAGACAGAGAGAGAGAGAGAGAGAGAGAGAGAGAGAGAGAGAGACAGACAGAATGAAAGGGATGGAGTGATGAGTGGAGAAGAATGAAGACAGAGAGAGAGAGACTGAAACAGTTAAATATAAACCCTGTGAGATGCTACCTACCACTTTCTCAGTTTCTGGCTTCAGCTCCTCAGCCTCCTCCACCGTCCCTGCTTCTGGAAGAACAAGAAAAGCAACACAAACACTCAGACAGGAAGCCGAGTCACTGACTGTGCTCTCAAACAGGAAGTAGAGTTACTGGCCCGGTTTCAGACCATTTCTCACCTGCTGCTGACGCGTCACCTTTCTTGGCCATGTTACCCAGGAAGTACTCCTGGACGTTGATTTTCTAGAGGAAGAGATCAAAACGGCGTCGACTTTACAGGTCACACCAAGGTCAACTTTACAGATCACGCCACAGTGAACTTTACAGACCGCTGTACTTATCACACATGCACAATTTGAACTAAGCGGCTCCACTGTCTCTCGTTTCCACCCAGGGGGTTGATGTTGATGTCGCCCAGTCATACGAGTATTTAGGAGTGCACCTGGACAAGCTAGAATGTTCCAGAAACTCTGAGGCCATATACAAGAAGGGACAGATGACTTTACTTCCTGAGGAGGCTCAGGTCCTTCGAAGTATGTAGAACATTGCTGAACATGTTCTACCTGTCTGTTGTAGCGAGTGCCATCTGCTATGTGTTTGTGTGCTGGGGCGACAGAAACTTCTTAAAACTCACCTCTTTAACATGGCCTTTGACCTCTAGCTTCCGTTTCTTACTGTTGTGTGTCTCTGTCTACCATGTTTGTCTATTGTCTGTTCTGCCCCTATGTAAAGCGACCTTGGGTTTTATGAAAGGCGCTATATAAATGAAAGTTATTATTATTATTATTATTAAGCGCCAGACACCAACAGGATGGACAAGCTGATCAGGAGGGCGGGCTCTGTTGTGCGGGTCAGCCTGGACTCAATGAGAGTGGTGGCGGAGTGACGAATGCTGGACCATCATGGACAATGTCTCCCACCCTCTACATAACACTGGTCACGGAGCCGATAGTAACATTTCACTGTGATTGTACACTGTACCTGTGCATGTGACAAATAAAGATCTGAATCTGTCAGGTAGAGAAGCATCTTCAGCAACACTCATCCTGTCACGATGCGTGCTTCCAATCAATCAAGTTGGATTTATATAGCGCCCTTCATGAAACCCAGAGCGCTTTACAGAGTCCAGTATTCATTCAGACACAGTCATACCGGTGGTGGTAAGATACATCTGTAGCCACAGCTGCCCTGGGGCAGACTGACAGAAGCGTGGCTGCCAATCAGCGCCTACGGCCCCTCCGACCAACACCAACATTCATTCACATTCATACGTTGCATGTCTTTATGATGGTGGGGGAAGCCGGAGTACCCGGAGGGAACCCACGCAGGCACGGGGAGAACATGCAAACTCCACACAGAAAGGACCTGGAACGACCGGGATTCGAACCCTGTGGTTTCTTGGACAGGACACGCAGATTTACTTTCATAAGCATGACATACTTACCTGACACTTGAATCTTGTACATCTTAGGCATGTTTACACAATCTAGGGATACTAAGGGACCTACCTACTGTTATACACTTGTTTATTTGCACTTAAGCACATATATTTGGATTACTGCATATTTTGTGTCCATCATAAATTTGTATCTAGTCTGGATTGCGTTACTTTGTTGTCTTTTAATGCCGTAACAGGAAGTCAAAAGACAAAGTTGTTACTGTTCAAGTACATAATTAAATTACATTATTATAATTATGCGCTATATAATAAAGCTTTGATTGATTTGATTGAATCAGAAATCCTTCGCTGACACAGTGGATACTGACCTGTCCTGTCTCCTTCTCCTCATGGTACTGTCTCACATGCTTCCCATGGCACACCTCATACGTCCAGTAGGACTCGATCTGAGTCCGGAGGAATATAATCACACAGATGCACCATTTTAATCTCCAAAAGCTATGAACAATGGATACTACAAGCCAGGGAGGGGGTCAGCTTTCTAGGACATCAGAGAGGTCAGCTTCCTAATGTTCTGAACTACATGTTGGTCCCCCTCACCCGGTAGGAACAGCTGCTCTGTTTGAAGAGGGGTTCGAGCAGGGCACCAGGAGTAGGACCACTGTACTCCTTATTGTCATCCTGGGACAGAAAAGGGCGAGAGAAGAGAGTATTAGGCAAGGCAAGGCAAGGCAAGTTTATTTATATAGCACATTTCAGCCACAGGGCAATTCAAGGTGCTTTACATGAGACATTAAAAGCATTAAAACAAAAAGCAAGACATTAAAGACATTTAAAACAAAAGGCAGGACAAATTAAAAGCATTAAAACAAAAAGCAAGTCATTATAGACATTTAAACAAAAAGCAGGACAAATAGAATACAGGAATAAAAGTTACAGTGCAGTATACTGATAAACATAGCTCCTCTTAGAAAGCAGTGGCAAAAAGAAAAGTCTTCAGGCTTGTTTTAAAAGAACTGAGAGTTGCAGCAGACCTGCAGTTTTCTGGAAGTTTGTTCCAGATATGTACATAATTATTAAACACGTAAACCAGGACAGTGAGGCTATTCCTAGAGGAGCAGTTGTCTTCCTGAGCCTCTCACCTCATCTCCATTGGACAAGGAGGGCAGAAGACATTTGTACTTCTCCTTCTCGGTCGTTGTCATGATCACGAAGTCCTCGTCTTTGTAGAGAGCTCCTGTGGGCTAGGAAGGACAGGAGATGGACATGTTGTTAGCTAGTTAGGTAGTGTTTCCGCATTTTATAGAAGCCCACTGAGCAAAGACATGTCTAAAAGACGTCTTTTAGATGTCTTTTTTGTCTTTTTCGGACGTCCAAAGACATCCAATTAGGAGCCAGAATGAAAGTTTCTTTTAGACGTTCAGATATTGAACCCGTTCTGCACGTCCACAGACGTCTTAGAGGGGTCCAAGCCAGACGTGTGAATATTGAGGGGTCCAGCAGACGAACACACGGGGTTCAGGACCCACGGACGTTATTAAGACGTGATCTGAACGTCTCCCTGACGTTGCGTGTTTGCTGGGAGGCATACCTCGGCCAGGGACGGAAAGGTGGACCATTTCAGCCCATTTGCTCACACAGCTGATCGACAGCATCACGCAGACTGTCACACTCACCAGGGTGAATTCAGATCACTCACCAGGGTGAATTCAGATCACTCACCAGGGGGAATTCAGATCACTCACCAGGGTGAATTCAGATCACTCACCAGGGTGAATTCAGATCACTCACCAGGGTGAATTCAGATCACTCACCAGGGTGAACTCAGATCACTCACCAGGGTGAATTCAGATCACTCACCAGGGTGAACTCAGATCACTCACCAGGGTGAATTCAGATCCCGGCCAGTTGATTTTGAACGGGATCTCATCAGTGAAGGAGGGAGACCCTCCTCTGTTAGCAGAGACACAGCTGCACACCTCCAGCAGCCCGCCCAGAAACACACACATGAGCCAGTCCATCAGGCTAGCAGTTATTAGCACTAATTCCGGTTTCTAATTTTATTTTCATAGAGTTATTAATACATAATTCCTGCAGCTATCGAGCTAGTTAGCTCGATGTCAACAAACCCTCAACAGGAACTGAACAGGAACTGCCACGTCCTTTTCCGGTCATGTTGTAGAAACGAGAACAACAGCGCCCTCTGGTGGCGCTACATTTTCTTTTTGCCACTGCTTTCTAAGAGGAGTTATGTTTATCTGTATACTGCACTGTAACTTTTATTCCTGTCTTCTATTTGTCCTGCTTTTTGTTTAAATGTCTATAATGACTTGCTTTTTGTTTTAATGCTTTTAATTTGTCCTGCCTTTTGTTTTAAATGTCTATAATGTCTTGCTTTTTGTTTTAATGCTTTTAATGTCTCATGTAAAGCACCTTGAATTGCCCTGTGGCTGAAATGTGCTATATAAATAAACTTGCCTTCCCTTGCCTTGCCTACATATAAGACTCATCTTCACGGATATACTGAAGAGACGTTTTGGCTCTTCGTCGAGGGATTTCAGAACCAGGCCAGGTCCAGCCTGACTTATGTGCATGGCTGGCTTGTTTCTGTTCAGGACTGGTAGGACGGAAGCTAGTCATGCCACTGAAATAGCTGTGAATTTAAATGACATGAAATAATGTCTGATGAATTAAGATAGGTCTTCAGTTCATCAGTTCCAATGCTTCCAATGCTGATCCAGCACAATAAGAGCAGGATAGCAAAAATACAGATTAGAAAAAAATAATTAGGGGTGTGTGCATGGACCCTACTAATTAGGATGGTACTAAATTAGGTGGTTGGACACATAAGCATGACTCAGAGGCTCGTGGACACTGAAAAACCCACAGGGGCAGTTTAATGAGGGAGAAATGCCTGGAAGGCAGGGGGCAGGTGTAGAGGTGAGGGGACCACAGGAGGCAGATCAGTTACAGGGTCCTGAGGGACAGACAGGGTGAGGCAGAGCACAAGCGAAACCCAGGGTGAGCACAAGTCACAGAAATACAATAAAATGTATGCCAAGCACATCCACCATGCTGGTGCAGGACAAAATGACATCTGATAAAGTAAGGTTGAGGTCCGCACACAGCTACTCCACAGGGCTATTTATTAGGTAGAAGGTGACGTTTCGACCCGTGTGGGTCTTCGTCAGGAGCACAAGTCACAGCCATAGGCTAGTCACTAGAAAATATGAGGGTAAGATACAGTGCACCCCTTCACTTTTTCCACATTTTGTTAAGTTACAGCCTTATTCCAAAATTGATTAAATTATTTTTCCCCCTCATCAATCTACACACAATACCCCATAATGATGAAGTGCTAAAACATTTTAGGAATTTTTGCAAATGTATTAAAAATAAAAGACTGAAACATCACACGTACATTAGTATTCACACGCTTTATGCAATACTTTGTTGAGGCACCTTTGGCAGCGGTTACAGCCTCAAGCCTTCTTGGGTATGATGCTACCAGCTCGGCACACCTGACCTGTATCTGGGGTATTTCTCCCATTCTTCTCTGCAGATCCTCTAAAGCCCTGTCAGGTTAGATGGATATGCACAGCCGGGCCTAACTTTGAATTTAAGACCGTGCAGAAGAGAATTGTTCAGTTCTTGGGTGAAGCGCTGTTTTGTGTTCCATTCAAGAGCCCAGTTTATGTATGTATGTATATAAAAATGTATGTATTTTTGGAATAAAGAACCAGTCTTTGAACGGTTGGATCGAACCTTGGCAAAACTCTTTATTCATTTCTAGATATCCAAATGAAATCAAGCATTCACACTGTTCAGGACAAGGGCGGCAGGAGAGCGTGGGGGTCCTTCTGAGGTCCTCGACTTCAAGGGGGTGGCTTCTGAAATTTAAGACAAACCAGTAGGGCTCGAATAGTCGACGTAACGTTAGTCGACGAGAAGAGTCCTAGTCGAGCAAGTTTTCATTAGTCGCTTAGTCGCAGAAAGAAAAAAAACCCTCAAAATCTGCTTGGGATAACAATGTCCAGGGCCGGCCCGTATGTATGGACGGACTAGGCAATTGCCTAATTGGCAAGGGCGGCAAAATGTGAGCCAACCAAGGGCCAATTTTAATAAAAAAAATGAAAAATCTAGCAAGGATGTCGCACCTTCTTCAAATCCACCACCGAACCAAGAGACTGCTAGCACTAGTAGCATTAGCACAACTACCCCCGTTGCTCCAGAAGAAGCAGCAGGTGCTAGCTGTAGCAGGGGCTAGCTGTAGCAGGGGCTAGCTTTAGCAGGGGCTAGCTTTAGCAGGGGCTAGCTTGAGCAGGGGCTATCTTGAGCAGGGGCTAGCTTGAGCAGGGGCTAGCTTTAGCAGGGGCTAGCTTGAGCAGGTGTTAGCTTGAGCAGGGGTTAGCTTGAGCAGGGGTTAGCTTGAGCAGGGGCTAGCTTGAGCAGGGGCTAGCTTGAGCAGGGGCTAGCTTTAGCAGGGGCTAGCTTTAGCAGGGGCTAGCTTTAGCAGGGGCTAGCTGTAGCAGGGGCTAGCTTGAGCAGGTGTTAGCTTGAGCAGGGGTTAGCTTGAGCAGGGGCTAGCTTGAGCAGGGGCTAGCTTGAGCAGGGGCTAGCTTGAGCAGGGGCTAGCTTGAGCAGGGGCTAGCTTTAGCAGGTGCTAGCTTTAGCAGCATCGGAGCAGACAGGCCGCCTTCACATCTACCGTCAAGCCACAATGTCAGGAGATTGAGGAGCCAAACTACCAACTACAGGCATTTGTCCACAAGAAGAACCAGCCTGCTAGCTGTAGCACTATCAGCACCATGACGAGAGCTATGCTAACGTTAGCCTGCCTCCAGGACCAGAGTTAGCCTGCCTCCAGGACCAGAGTTAGCCTGCCTCCAGGACCAGAGTTAGCCTGCCTCCAGGACCAGAGTTAGCCTGCCTCCAGGACCAGAGTTAGCCTGCCTCCAGGACCAGAGTAAGCCTGCCTCCAGGACCAGAGTTAGCCTGCCTCCAGGACCAGAGTTAGCCTGCCTCCAGGACCAGAGTTAGCCTGCCTCCAGGACCAGAGTTAGCCTGCCTCCAGGACCAGAGTTAGCCTGCCTCCAGGACCAGTTAGCCTGCCTCCAGGCCCAGAGTTAGCCTGCCTCCAGGACCAGAGTTAGCCTGCCTCCAGGACCAGAGTTAGCCTGCCTCCAGGACCAGAGTTAGCCTGCCTCCAGGACCAGAGTTAGCCTGCCTCCAGGACCAGAGTTAGCCTGCCTCCAGGACCAGAGTTAGCCTGCCTCCAGGACCAGAGTTAGCCTGCCTCCAGGACCAGAGTTAGCCCGCCTCCAGGACCAGAGTTAGCCCGCCTCCAGGACCAGAGTTAGCCCGCCTCCAGGACCAGAGTTAGCCTGCCTCCAGGACCAGAGTTAGCCTGCCTCCAGGACCAGAGTTAGCCTGCCTCCAGGACCAGAGTTAGTCTGCCTCCAGGACCAGAGTTAGCCCGCCTCCAGGACCAGAGTTAGCCCGCCTCCAGGACCAGAGTTAGCCTGCCTCCAGGACCAGAGTTAGCCCGCCTCCAGGACCAGAGTTAGCCTGCCTCCAGGACCAGAGTTAGCCTGCCTCCAGGACCAGAGTTAGCCCGCCTCCAGGACCAGAGTTAGCCTGCCTCCAGGACCAGTTAGCCTGCCTCCAGGACCAGAGTTAGCCCGCCTCCAGCACCAGGTCTGAGTTGACTCCGGCTTCTGGAGAACGCAGTTTCTCAAAGTTGAAACTAATAAAAAACTACCTTCGTAGTACAATGACAAAGGACAGACTGAAATGGACTCGCAACGCTCTCCTTCCCACTGAGCAAAGACACGTCTAGAATACGTCTTTTAGATGTCTTTTTTGTCTTTTTCGGGCGTCCAAAGACATCCAATTAGGAGCCAGAAATGTTTTTTTTAACGTTCAGATATTGGACCCGTTCTGCACGTCCACAGACGTCTTAGAGGGGTCCAAGCCAGACGTGTGAATATTGAGGGGTCCAGCAGACGAACACACGGGGTTCAGGACGTTATTAATACGTGATCTGAACGTGTTTGCTGGGAATTGACCTTCGCTGCGATGAGGCAAGTCGTGCCCCTTCTGAAAGGTAGGCTGATCATAAACATGAAGTTCATCTTCATTTGCTCTCTAGTCCTTTAAACTGCTTGCGCAAATATATGTATATGTATATATATGACTGTGTTTAAATACATGAGTAATAAAATGTTGTTCAGTCTCCTTGCTGTGTTGAATGCCGACACATTGAGAATTAATACACACTCGCTCTGTGTGTATGGTAAGGTTATATGTATGATAATAATAATCATCATAATAAAGGAACGACTAGTCGACTAGTCGCTTGAAATGAGGACTTCTAGTCGAGCAGGAAAATCTTTAGTCGGGGGCAGGCCTACAAACCAGTATGTGGGTTGTGGACAAGACACGGGCCGCAGTTTAAACAGGCTGCTGTTCTGATGTCATTGTTGATAGACCAAGTCCAGGTTAGGGGAAAATTAGCCCAACAGGCTAGGTCCAGGCTAGGTCCAGAGTAGGTCCAGAGTAGGTCCAGGCTTGGTCCAGAGTAGGTCCAGGCTAGGTCCAGAGTAGGTCCAGGCTAGGTCCAGAGTAGGTCCAGGCTAAGTCCAGACTAGCATGAAGAGCACACAGAAATAAAAGTGGAAATGTGTATTTCAATTTCTGAGAAAACCTCTGTGCAGCCTCTTGGTGGAGCTGTTGATATGTGTGAAGATGGAGAGAGCGGAGGAAGAGAGAGGAGAGGATGAGATGCTATGAGACAACAGAGGAGTGAAAGAGATTTAGAGACAAAAAGTAAGAGGATCAGGTGGGAGGGGGATATGGAGGAACGGGGTAGGGCTGTGGAGAAATAGGAATGCATGAGACAATCCCTTTCTCCCACACCTCTCTCCTAAACACACACACACACACACACACACACACACACACACACACACAGACACACACAGACAGACTTTGTTACCAATCCTTTGTACTTTTTGCACGTTTTTGTGGTACAGTAGGTCTACACGTATGCCCATCAGTTTTTGTACAGCATTAATAATGGCACACAGAGTCATGGTCTAGATGTGTTTTTGAACCTATATTATATATATTTTATATATTTGGCTGGACATGTTGGGTTTGTTTGTGTGGGTTGGTTGGCAGGATCACTTCCTATGCATGGGGAATGGTAAGCTTCACTTGTGGAGGCAAACAAATGTTCAGTACATAACCTGACATTAAATAGATTTGTATTGTGTGGTTAAATGCCATGATTGGGTATGGGCAGGTGCAATATTTAAGTGCAAAAGGATTACTTTATTTCCTTTCTGTTTTATGTTCTCCAAAATGTTATTCTCATCTAATGTGTTATTGTTTATTAAACTATCTTTAAACAATAGTTATCACACCAAACCTTTCAGATCTGGTAACATTTACTTTACCAGAGTGAGGAGGTGCCATGATTTACACCCTGCTGTGCAGATTAGATGCAAATCTGCTCCAAATGAAACAGTTACAGGACAGCCAATGTCTTTGACTTTATTGCTTGCAGACATGCATGCACACAAAATGGAGGACAACAATCAGTTGTGAGTGTGGGGGTGGGGAGTGGGGCATAAACAAAAGATCCCGAGTTCAATGCAACAAAGTGCAGCTAGTCTGGACTTGGAAGACAGGAGAGTTGATCTGGTCTGGGAGAGGAGAGCTGAGCTGTCCTGACTCTCAACGAGGCTCAGTAGTTTCAGACGTGTCCTTTCTCTACGATACAAACAGAACAGGAAGTAGAACTGTGTGCCAAAGGGCTTGAATCGCTACTAAGTGCTGAAACCCCAGAAGTGCGTTTTGTCTATGAAATAGAGAGGAAAGTGGGTTAACAGCTTGAGAATGCAGCCTAAGCAGTGCATAAGCTGGGATGCTTAGTTCAGAGTGTCCTCCCAGGCAGAGAGCACAGTGGAAGGGCTGTGTGCTGGGGATGGTGGAGGGGTTGTGTGCTGGGGAGGGTGGAGGTGTTGTGTGCTGGGGATGGTGGAGGTGTTGGGCTGTATAATAACAGAAAACCAGGGAGCTTGTGCATCCAGGCATGCTGCTTCACTGTGCAGAGGAAGGAGCCGCCTTTCTCTCCCGGCTCTGACAACCAGCCACCCCTGCAGATACTGCAGCCACTGGGAAAAACGTCAGAGTCAGAATGAGGACAAGGATTCTAACACATCTCTTTGTATTAATGTGTGTGTGTGTGTGTGTGTGTGTGACTGTTTCTAACGGGCTGCTTACAGGTTTAATTGGCTGACTGGCAGGTAGGAGGCATCGGGTGCTTCAGCCATTTCATTTGAGTGACCTACCTAGCCAATTATCCACCTAGCCTATCAGCCAATTATCCACATAGCAGCAGGGCACATGCACACGCACACCCGCACACACACACACACACACACACACACACACACACACACACACACACACACACAGACAGACACACACACACACACACACACAGACATACACACACACAGACAGACACACACACACACACACACTCACACACACACACACACACACACACACACAGACAGACAGACAGAGACACACACACACAGACAGACACACACTCACAAATACAAAGAAGAGATGTGTTGGAATACTTTGCCTCGTTCTGACTCTACAATGGAGAAGAGATGGGGAAAATGTTCATTCTCTCTTCCTTCTCATGCAGGCATACTCAGGTATTTATATTAAACCCATATTAGCATTTCATCTTTGGCGGTATGGTTCTGCTTCAGAAAGCTCTCTTCCCTGAAATGCAGACTTACATGATTAACAACAAAGGCGGAGAGCATGCCATTATCCATCAGTCCCTGACCCAGCAGAACCAGACAAACGCATCCTTGAGTCTGGGTATATGTGTTAACATCATGGTGATGATATCTTACTGATCTTGTGTCTCGTGAGACTGTTTGTCTGGTTTCACCTACATCCCTGGTCCTTGTCTCACATGGGGCGATGGTGCCTGCAGATGCTGTTTGAGAGTATACTCTTCTGCCTAATGTCCTACTTAAATGTTGTTAGTTGCACCTGCATCCTGGGCCTGAACTCAAGTGGGGCAACGCTGGTATCCATGGGTGCTACTGACATCTGCTACTTCAGAGTTTAGTCATATGCCCAATTAAAAAGTAATTAATTCCTTCATTTCAGACTGCGTTTTTGATATTATGTCTAGTCTTCTATTCTCCTCTCAATTTTGTCAGCACTCGTGATCTCTGGCCTCTGGAATTTTGTTTATACGATGTTAATAGCTCAACTTTAGTGATTGTCTTTATCGTCTTTGCTAAATTGGGTGCAGCCCTTGAATCTGTAGCACCGATGAAGCTGAAAAATATTGTAGCTAGGCAAAAAGCTCCATGGAGGAATGAGGAGATAAATCAACTTAAGAGAACATGCAGAAGAGCTGAGCGCACATGGAGGAAGACCAAGCTACAGGTGCACCGCAATATTCTCAAAGAACACCTTTACTCCTTTAATAAGGCCATAAGAAATTCTAGAAGAGATCATTTCTCAAAATTGTTTTCTAGAAATCAAAACAATTCCAGGGTGCTTTTCTCAAAGATTGACAACCTCTTAAATCCCGCCCCCTATACACAACAAAGGGCTTTGCTGAATGACAACACTGAGTCCGAAATAATGTGAAGGTGTGACACTCATTTCAAAACTCTACTTTTGCACATAGTGCCAAAGGTTTATTTATGAAGTTTCTAGTCTTCAGTTGAAGAGTTCTGGTGATTGGGCTTAGTATTGACAGGTTGGTATCATTCTGCGAGTCTGACCTTTCACTGATCTCTCTGCTGGCAGTGCTTGACCTTTTGGAAACACACACACACACACACACACCTCAGTAAACATCTCCAGTAGCTCATGATGGAACACCAAGATGCCAAGCGTGAAACGAATCAACAAAACATGCACATTGGGTGGAGAGTGGCAGGGAAAGAGGACACCTTGACAGAGAGAGAGAGAGAGAGAGAGAGAGAGGGGGAGAAAGGAGTGGAGAGCTAGTTTGATCTCTGGGTGTCCAAGGTGAATCTGTCAGTCTGACAGCAGAGATCAGAGATCGGACACATGGTTAGAGAGGACAGCCTACAGGACAAACCACACAGCATTTAGAAGGAGAAGGTGTACCAGTCAAGGTAGATGGAAAGTAAATATGGTTTTAAAATGAGAGGCCTACTTTCCCGAAAGCTTTAATCATCATCTCCTTGAGGGTGTGCTATTATGGTTCCTTCTAACTCCAGTTGTAATATGGACTTGATGGCGAGGAGGTTAATCTGCCCAGCTCATTACAGCACAGATCATTTCTCCAGTGAGAAAGGCAATCTCCTCAACTGGCATGGCAGAATGAATCAGCCCTCCCTTGGGTGAACACACAGACACCTATACACAATGCCATCCCCCTCCCACCCAACACATTCACTCACACACACACACACACACGTACGCACACGCACGCACTCTCTCTCTCTCTCTCTCTCTCACTCACTCACTCACTCACTCACACACACAGTCACACAAGCACATGCATGAACTCTCTCTCTCATACACACACACACACACACACACACACACACACACACACACACACACACACACACACACACACACACACACACACACACACACACACACACTTACACACACATCTGCTCGCACACATGCACTCTCTCACATACACACACAGCTTATTTTTTTATTTTTTTTTTACTATACTTGTGAGGACCGTTAAACTTAACCCTAGCCCTAAACCCTAACCCTAAAATGAACCGAAAACGTGTGGGGTGCTGGTGCAGTCCCTGGTCCTCACAAGCGAGCAAAAATGCTGTTACTATACTTGTGGGGACATTTGGTCTTCACAAGTATAGTTATACAAGTCCCCCCCACACACACATGCACTCACACACACACACAATCAGGCATCATGATGAGTTGTTTCTAGTGCTTCAAGGACATGGAGAGATGCAATCATTCAACCTCATCAAGATGTTTTTAATTTATTGACAGTTTCATTGTTTAATGTCAATTTACCATGACAAGCTCCAAATTAGCTGGCAAAGGTTAATTCCTATAATCCATTACTGCACATGCCGCTGGGACAGGTCGATCGTTAACATGCCTATGCTGAACATAATAACTAACATGTTTACGATCATCCCAATCATCCCAGTAACACTCCCAGTCCTCCCAGTAACACTGGATAGGTCATCCCAGTAACACTCCCAGTCTTCCCAGTAACACTCTGGATAGGTCATCCCAATAACACTCCCAGTCCTCCCAGTGATATTCACAGTCTTCCCAGTAACACTCTGGATGGGTCATCCCAATAACACTCCCAGTCCTCCCAGTAACACTCTGGATAGTCCCATCAACTCTGGACCATCCCAGTAATAATCTGGATAGATCCTCCCAGTGAAATCCTCCCGGCGAAAACGACCCTTGAACCCAGAGGCCTTGGGATACGGGAGCTATGTTTTGGGGCGTAGAATCCGGAGTTGCATTCTAGTGTAATGGGCAGACCTGGGCAGACCCACCTTTGAAAAAATCTATACGAATAGGCCTGCACTGTAATGCTGTGTTCACTTGAATAACTTCACATTATAACAATGAAATAGGTGATTAGTGTGATGAGAGATTTGAACAGATCTCGTCATTTCCCGTCTAATCGCGGATCTTTTTCCCCGTTTGAAAATGTAGCCATGAAAAAGCTCATTAGTGTAATCCAGGCCTCGGTTGGACCCCAGGCCATCCTGCTCCTCACAGCCCAGACACAGGCTACTCTAATACAAGATTACACGGCCTATAAGACCGGCTTCTGAGCAGAATGTCTTCCATATGTCTGAATAGGCTTCTCTTCCATCCAGAAGCCTGAGCTGCAGCGTGTAGAGAGACCAGGCCAGTTTCAGTAGAGAGACCAGGCCAGTTTCAGCAGAGAGACCAGCAGAGAGACCAGGCCAGTTCCAGCAGAGAGACCAGGCCAGTTTCAGCAGAGAGACCAGCAGAGAGACCAGGCCAGTTCCAGCAGAGAGACCAGGCCAGTTTCAGCAGATAGACCAGGCCAGTTTCAGCAGATAGACCAGGTCAGTTTCAGCAGAGAGACCAGGCCAGTTCCAGCAGAGAGACCAGGCCAGTTCCAGCAGAGAGACCAGGCCAGTTCCAGCAGAGAGACCAGGCCAGTTCCAGCAGAGAGACCAGGCCAGTTTCAGCAGATAGACCAGGCCAGTTCCAGCAGAGAGACCAGGCCAGTTTCAGCAGAGAGACCAGGCCAGTTTCAGCAGAGAGACCAGGCCAGTTTCAGCAGATAGACCAGGTCAGTTTCAGCAGATAGACCAGGCCAGTTTCAGCAGATAGACCAGGCCAGTTTCTATTCATACATGAAGCAGATTGGGGGGCAGATGAAAAACAACTGTAATAGATTAATTAAAATAACTGTATTCACTGTTCAATACATTGTCATAGGAAATCTAGTGTAAATGCAGCTGGGAGGGGTCTCCTGCTCGTTGTCTCTGACCCTGCTTTCCCAGGCCTTAAAGGCTCTGACCCTGCTTTCCCAGGCCTTAAAGGCTCTGACCCTGCTTTCCCAGGCCTTAAAGGCTCTGACCCTGCTTTCCCAGGCCTTAAAGGCTCTGACCCTGCTTTCCCAGGCCTGAAAGGTTTTATGACCCCTGCAGGAGACCCCTCCTCCCTCTTATCTTTTAACCCTGAAAGTACAGTGACAACATTTTGAATATTAATTGGATTTTCCCTATAATACTAGAAAGCGCAGTTTCTCAGCTTTCAGCAAGTGTTGGAGTCAGGAATTTTTTAGATTTGTTGGATTTTTTTAAAAATATTATTAAATATTTGTTAGATATTTTTAAAATGTTGCCGGTGACGTGGTCGTATCGAAAGGGTTAATGTTCAGCTGTTGACCCTCAGACCTATAGTAGCATACACACTGATAATTGGTCAGTGAAGTTTTGCATATCCATGTATGGGTTGTACCCACAGTGTTTATAATATTCTGTTTTGATAATAATCATTGCTCTTAGTAGATTTGACCTCTCAGAGACCGGTTTTGCAAACTTGTAAACTATTTGAGTAAACTATTTTGAATAAAAGTAACCAGCTTGGACTTGCAAAGATGAGCCATGGCATTCTCAACCACTCTTTTCTTAATTATTAGAATAAATCCACAACACAACCCCTCGTTATTAAATATTCCGAAACCAGACCAAATACGTTCAGGTCCATTGAGAGGAATACTATAGCTTACCTCTCTGTGACCTTGGAGAAGTGTTTGCATCACTGTCTCTCACCCCGATGAAAGCTCTTTTCTCAGAGCTACCTCATGTTTGTCGACTAACTGTGTTAGTGAGGCTCAAGGCAGGCCAGCCGGCTGATAAAGAAGCAGCCTGCTCCTCCAGAGCCAGCCAGCGTGACCCAGCCCCCTAATCTCTCTGTAATAGCTTCGGCTACCTGGGAATGCTAAGCGCATTCATTATACATGGTGAGAGGGAGCAACCGGCGGTACAGAAATGTGAAGCACCACAATCTTTATCTACAACCCAAACTGAAAACTTTCCTTAGAGGTGACCAACGAGAGAAAACAGCTTGTAGCCCAAGGCCGTTACAACAGAAAGATGAGGACAAGGCAATTTATTAGAACCAGGCAGAGGTGACCTTTTGATGGATGCAGGCTGTCAGACATACATCTCTGCATATTGTGCTTTATGAATGTTTTTTTGTACCCCATTTTGAAAGCACTGATAAAGCTCTGATTATTCTGTGGAGTACTCGCTGCCTGAAGCTATTTCTACAGTTTCTTCTTCAGAGAAAAAAAGACATTTGTCCTGTCAACACCCTCTTTGCGATTGACCGTTCCTCCATCTCCTTCTCTTCATCACCCTCTTCTTCAGCCCCCTCGTTCTCTTCCTCCTCCTCCTCCCCCTCTATCTCTACCTTTTCCTCCTCCTCCTCCTCCTCCTCACCAAACACAGAGGAAGGTTCATAAATATTAGAGGGGCGGCAGGCCACAGAGATCAGAAATCTCCTGCCTCTTTTTATTGAACTGGACTGTGACATTAAAAGATTTATAAATAATAAATAATCTTTGCACAGTAATGTAAATTTCACAGAGCATAATTTCGCACTCTACACCTCTCTCCAACCCACCTTATCTCTCTCTCTCTCCCTCTTCATCCCACCTCTCTCTCTCTCTGTCTCTCCCCTTTCCTCTCCGCCCACCTTCTTTCTCTCTCTCTCTCCTTCTTTCTCTCTGAGCTCGGAGGAATTCTCTCTGCTTTCTGCCCCGAGACTCCATGTCCTTGTTTCTTCAGCAGAGTTTCTCCTCAGACTCATCTCAGGTGCCCTTCAGAACAGAATCTATTACAGAGGAAACTCATCTCCTGTCCTCATAGTGGGTGTGTGATAGAGAGAGTGTGTGTGTGTGTGTGTGTGTGTGTGTGTGTGTGTGTGTGTGTGTGTGTGTGTGTGTGTGTGTGTGTGTGTGTGTGTGTGTGTGTGTGTGTGTGTGTGTGAGAGAGAGAGAGGGTGAGTGTGTGTGTGTTGTAGCGGTACTGGTTAGCTGAGGGGTCCTGCCAGCTAAAAATTACAATAATAAACCCGGCCTCGTTCGTTTAGGCATTGGTCTCTCACTAACAGACACCCCCCAGTTCCCTTAGCTTGCAGGCTAACATAGGTTCCTATCCACTGGCTTGCAGATATGACTGAAAGTAGAGTGTGACTCACCTAACTCTGGACACCGTCTCTGGTCAACGTCGTCCCCACCGGCGTCCCTCCACACTGCCAGCACAGGGGTTGGTCGTCGTCAGTCGTTCAGCTGTTGGTCTTTGCTCTAAAAGGCTTGTAGAATCCCCAGGCAATGTGCAGTGGACTGTCCATATTGTCTCTGTGTCCATACTGTCTCTGGAGTGTCCATATTGTCTCAGACTTCCTGCCTTTCGCTGTTTCGATTACGTGTCCCTCATGGTCACGCACCCCCACAAACACGTCACAGCCACATTCCAATACACATTCCTGACAAGCCAGGGATCTACAAGCCCACTGATACATAGAAATAACATACATTTCAACTGTGGGATTTAACTAATAAAGAGAGAGAGAGAGAGTACTTGGAGAGAGAGAGAGAGAGAGAGGGAGAGAGAGAGAGAGAGTACTTGGAGAGAGAGAGAGAGAGAGAGAGGGAGAGAGAGAGTACTTGGAGAGAGAGAGAGAGAGAGTACTTGGAGAGAGAGAGAGAGAGAGAGAGGGAGAGAGAGAGTACTTGGAGAGAGAGAGAGAGAGAGAGTACTTGGAGAGAGAGAGAGTACTTGGTAAAACAAGGTTGGTATTATTATGATTATATATTATATATATATTTTATATATATATATATATATATATATATACTATATATATATATATATATATTATTATTATATTATTATTATGATTGGTATTCCAGGTCTTTATCTCTACCATGAATAAGCACCACCCCAGTCCAGATCATGCCTGTCCTCTGGGACTGCTCAGAGTGAATCCCACCCAGGGAACAGGGGCCTTCAGTTTGATAGAGCTTCACTACAGGAAGTGTCAACAGGTGCAAAATATATCAGAACGGCATGCAGGTGGCTGCTGGAGTGATGTTGTTGTCAACAATCCAACAGAGGATGACACATCATTAGCATTTTGTGACACACGTAAGTGATGTGATGTGCGTCTTGTCTCTTCCTCTTGACCCCCCCTCTCATTTAGCATATGCCAACCCCCCCCCCCCCACACACACTCACAGTCAACATCTGCCCCAGCCCCCCCCCCCTCTTACCCCCTTCACAGTCATAATTATGTCCCTGTCCTCAGACCAGCACAGCCATCATCTCTGTGTGACAGTCAGGTTAATATTCAGCGTTGAATGGTTCCAGGCTGAGGGAAGGCATCTGGCTAAATGCTGCCCTGAGGTGTTCAATCATACTGTCAGAGTGCCGGTAGAACACCCTCTCTCAGCTCCCCCTCACCAAATAAAAACACGCGTTTAACCTGTGAGGCAACGTTTGTGTACAGTAGTCCCACATTCAAACACCACAAAGACACAGACTTGGCTACGACACAGCAGTTTCTTCTCCTCCTAGAGTGTTAAGCCCAGGATCTGAAATCGCATTCAATGTTTTGACAGATTTGGAACCCGCAGAGAAGGAGCTGTAAGAGTGTATTTGTTCTCAGCCTGGCGTTGTGTTATTGAATATTTCATAGACTCAGCGTGGCGCAGGAGTCTCTCTGAGCCGGGCCCTCTGACTAGTAGATAAAACACTCCCATAGGGGTCAGTATATCAACTGGAGACCTTGCGCACTATTCAATCGCATTGTGAAGCTCCAATGGCAGCTGAAGCCCCGAAAAATCATTGTGTGGGTCGCCATCTTGCATTTGAAAGCTAGAATTCGGGGTTGATGAATGAGTTAACTGTGCTGACGAGGGGGTTGATCTAG
Organism: Borostomias antarcticus; assembly: GCF_949987555.1. NCBI lineage: Eukaryota > Metazoa > Chordata > Actinopteri > Stomiiformes > Stomiidae > Borostomias > Borostomias antarcticus. The sequence continues at coordinate 11,051,105 of NC_140258.1, forward strand.
TAGCTTTTATTTATTTGAACTCAAGTCACATTGAGGTTTTTAACTAATTTTCAAGTGCGTTGAGTTGACAAATAAACACATATACTAAGCAATAAACATTAGCTAAGTTAGTTAAATACAACAGTTGCAGTGCGAGACACAATAGCCCATGAGAGCCCTAAAATGATAAGCGGGTAACATCTCCAATTTCAACATGTTTTGTAGTTGATTCTATAATCGAGGAGCTAAAGGCAGACATACCCTGGTCTGTGTTCATATGAGGAACTTTAAGTGCAAACCAGTTGCTAGATCTAGTAGAATATGTATTAATGTGTGGAATCAACATTGAGCTAATATATGGGGGTAGTTTTCCGGTAAGGGCTTTGAAAATAAACAGATACAGGTGTCTATTCCGTCTAATCTCTAACGATGGCCAATCAACCTTGGCATAAAGAAGACAATGATGTGTACGGTAGATATCACCTGTAATGAATCTAATATCTGAGTGGTTTACAGTATTGAGGGGTTCCAGGGTAGAAACCGTCACATTGCCATAGATTGTATCACCATAATCCAGAACTGACATAAACACAGCTTCAATTATTCTTTTCCTACAAGCTAGATTTGTTTCTCCCTGTGTGACAGTAACTGTCCCATACCTTCGACACATTTACCAGACTCAGGTGTAGTACTATAGTGTTCTGAATAAGAGCCTAGAGAGTTACACCCCTGGAGGGAGCCCACCCCGCCTTCCACCCAGCTCCCACACACACTCGCTGCAGTCTCCATGCCAACAACCTACAGTATCTGCCACATCGCGTTAATTAGCCGCTCCAGAGGGTGTTATGTGGCGACCTGCTGGGAGCTCGACAACAAATTGCCTTGACACCCAGGTCGGCAGAAGCAGGGGTGTGGACCTCCGCCTGCCTGGGAGCTTAAGGTGAAATGTGAAAACTTAAACGAAACAATACATCACAAACAAAATAACTGAAACTCTTCTAAGCTGTAGAATTGTTGTTTTTCACACTCTGCCTCATGAACAAACTGCTGCATCTCACTGCATTGAGTGGAGTGATTTATATTTAAACGCAAATGTGACAGCATTGAAATTCCATCTCTCCAGCCCAGCCACCAGTATGCAGCGCAGCGCATTTATTTCCTCTAATCCCAGACCTCTAACAGACAGAGAGACGAGGCTACTCTCATACTCTCTACTCTTCCCTGGACATCCTCAACCCTCTGCAGTCCACACACAAACACCGTTTATCCATTCATCAAAGTCCAGCCAAGATCAATATCAACCCTCTCCAAGTAACGCCTCGTCTCTGGACCCTCCACAGCTGCTGGCCAGGCTAGGGGGTTTGCGTGAGACACCTCCAGGACGACACAGAGACGACCCACGGCCCCCTGGGAGCACGGCTGCATGAGAAGCTCAGGGAACAAGAATGTCTTTTATACTTTCATAGTTTCGTCTTTACCTTTAGGGTACAGCTTGCTAATGTTTGCCATGAGAAGACAAATTGAATGTGACAGAAAGAGAGAGAGAAAGAGGGGAAAGTTGGAAGGAGGTGTAAGGCATCTAACCAGGGCCGGACTGGGACGTTGGCCCGACGCTGGCACGACGCTGGCGCAATGCTGGCACGACGCTGGCCCGACGCTGGCGCAATGCTGGCACGACGCTGACGCAACGCTGGCACGACGTAAAATATGACTAAAACTAAATGGCATTTTAGTCAAAAGACTATGACTAAAACAAAATCATAATTTGCTGTCAAAATTAACACTGCTTCCCACCTCTCTCTCTCTCTCTCACACTCCCTCTCCTCCTCTCTCCCTCCCAACCTCTCTCTCCCTCCCTACCCCTTCTCTCTTTCTCACAGTGTCCCCGCCACTCTCTCTACCTCCCTCTCTCCCTACCACTCTCTCTCTCTTTCTCTCTCACACTGCCCCCGCACCTCTCCCTCCCTCCCTACCAACCTCTCTCTCTCCCTCCCTACCAACCTCTCTCTCTCTCACTGCCTCCCCACCTCTCTCTCTCTCTCTCTCAACCAACCCCTCTCTCTCTCCTCTCTCGTGTCCATTCTCTCAGTCTAGGTGCAGGCTGTAAAGACCAGCGCAACAGATCCATTATCAGACGCTCGCCAGACGACAGCTGCCCTGAGGCATTCTGGGCCATAGAGGGAGAAGAGGGAGACACTTTAGCTTTTTTCTGCCTCATCTCTCCTTCACTCACTTGCTCTCTCTCTCCCTCTCCCTCTGTTTCCCCCTTGCACCCACCTCCTTTAAAGTCCAGCTGAAACGGACGTTTGAGATCATCTAACTTCCGTAGTTTGACGTATTTCCGACTCAAACAAGCTATGAGGGTGGGACATAATGTTTAGAGGAATTTGATTGGAACATTGACAAGTGGACGGGTTTTAAGAACTTTACACAGATTCGATAGAAGGATAGCGTTGATTGACGGGTGGATGTCGTGAGATTATTGGCCTAAAATCTAAGGTACCTGGTGTCGTAATTGCACGTGACCTACCGTTTTCCAGGAAGTAAGAAATTATATACTTTGATATAAGATTACAACAAAAGTAGAATTTTGTAATTTTTTTGGCATACATTGTTGAATAGGTGAACACTATTGTTGGCTTTTGAGGTATTTTCTTCTCTTGCTCTGCATAATTTTTTTATAAGCCTTGATAAGAGTTGCAGCACCATCTAATTATGAACCACGATGTTAATTGCCTTCTTGTTGTGATAATCATTGATGAAATCACCCAACACGGGATTGGAAGCGGCGACAGATGATAGATTTATTGTACCAATTATGTGAACCAAAATGGGACAGAATGCTTTTTTCATTTCTGTGCGACTTTAACCCTAACCCTCTCAGGCTCCATTAGTCCAGTGTTACGACACGACTTCTATCTGCCTCCTCTCCTCTCGTCTCCTCTCTTCACAAATTCTTCTCAGCCAGCTATTCTGTCCCTCTGTCCCCTCATCGCATCTCCTCCATCAGTTCCACAGAAAGACGATGACATTGCAATTACAGTTCCAGTTTTGGCATATAAATAGATCTCCTCCATCTCCATCTGATTTGGGCCTAACCCGGTGGCTACATCAGTACAGAATAGAGACACTATGCATGTAAAACGAACGCCATTGTGTTCTTACCACAGAGGGCTCACAGCTCTCTGTAGGATCCATGATAGAAGTCTCTAGGATTTCTCTATGATGTTGTTTGGTGGGCTTGACGAGGTAGCCTTGTGACGTTGGAGGAGCCTCGGAGGAGCACAGTGCTGTCACCTCACATCTCCCTTTAGCTTCATCTCCATCAGGAGGCACTGTACAGGCCAGCTCCACGCCGGGCCAGGCCAGGTGTGTGTACGTGTGTGTGTGTGTGAAGAATTAAGGGAAGTGCAAAAACAAAGAAGGGAAGACACATACTGGAGGTATTTCCCCAGCCTCCTTCGTGTGGACCAAGACCTGTCCTCATCCAGCCTCACACACTATTCTTCTATTAATACATCCATGCTCACACACCGCAGTGAGCATGGGATAAATATTTGATTGTAATGTCGGATGGAGGAATGAAATGAAATTGACGGGCTTCGCCTCCTGCCAAGCTCTGAGGACACAGGATCATAGCAGATGTACTGTATCTGGAAGAGACATATATGCCTCAGCTAGACAGAAATACATAGAAAAACAGGCATTTCAAATTTGAACAAGATCGGGATGACTTGGAGTGAGAGTTCGGGCAGGAACAGGGCACTTTGAATAAAACATCTCACTATACTGTACGCTAGAGCTCAGAGCTAGAGAGACAGAGCTGTCCAAACCGATCATGGTTATGTATTGTCTAACATAACATGAAGGGAGTGACCTTTAGAAAGAGGGTGAAAAGAGTGGAATCTATTTGTGTTTCTTGATGCTGTACATTAAAGTAGTGACAGGGAAAATGCATGTTTAGCCCTGTTTCAAGGTTACTTATGATCATATACAATGGTTCAGATCAAAAGGTTGACAAAACTAGCACTTTTGAGAAAGTCTGATAATTGCTCTACCACCGTTTTGGTCATACAATGGATGTGGTTGGGCATCTTGAAAAATCTTTCAAAAACATGTTAAACTCTCGCCACACTCTCGTGCCTATGGCACCACCACATCAGATAAAAATAGTTACAATAGTTACTATAGTTATACAATAGTTATAGCGATGGTAGTAGTATATAGGTATACTGTAGCAGTTTATAATACAACAGTGATGATAGTAGTATAT
>NC_140258.1:11057856-11120606 GCF_949987555.1 Borostomias antarcticus
AGGACAACAATCCCACCATCTGCAGTAGTGCAGAGCAAAGCCCAGTGACGGGGGAAGGGACCAGAGAGGCAAGGCTGGGCTTAGGAGTGTGTGTGTGTGTATGTGTGTGTGTGTGTGTGTGTGTGTGTGTGTGTGTGTGTGTGTGTGTGTGTGTGTGTGTGTGGGTGCTCGGGGCCAATGAGGCTGAGAAAGCAGGACAACCCTCCTCCCAGGCCATCATCAGGGAGAGATGGGGGGGCTGTGTGCGTGTGTGTGTGTTTGTGTGTGTGTGTGACCTGGGGGCAGGGTGTAATGGTGTGTGCCCTCCCCAGTGCCAGGCTGTGTAAATGCCCTGAGAGCCGGGGGCAACGCAGAAGGAGAGCAGAACAGAGAACAGACAAAGCCTTACTGTCCCTCACGGTCTGCAACCAGTGGTAGTCTAGTTTTCAGCAGTGGGTACGCTGTGATGATTGAACAACCCAGCTAGCAATCATTTGTTCTACAAAAGAGAAAACATTAGCAGAACGTGTTGGGAATGTTCAACAATATTGTGGGAACATTCCCTGCTAGCTGGGAACCAACCCGCCACTTCTTAGGCATGTTAGTTTTCACAGTATAATTGTGACTGAACATGTTTTGTTTGCTAGTAGGTGGTATTCATTCTGTCTTCGAGCTCGGTGGGTTAGCCGCGAACTTCATGCCACAGTGAGAGATCCCGTCTCTGGGTGGACAGCGAGGGCTTGTTGTGGGTGTTGAAGAAATTTAAAATCCAGCGCGGGCCAAGTATCTCGCTCTGGAAGCACAACTAGCGATTCATAAAAATAGATTGATGAAAACACCCGTTTCGCGGCAGAAAATACATTTTTTAGAAGCTGCATTCTTGGTGCCCCGTCCGCCGCCATTACATGGATATACTTGGCTCGCGCTGGATGTTTAATTTCTTCTACAGGCCTCCGAATTACACCAAAGTTATCTCGGTGAGTCAAACGTCTTATAATATGCCGTAAATAAGGTCCAGGTTGTCGATAAAGAGCATTCTCCTTTAACATTAAGAACTGTAATGTTAGTCGATAGCTTAACTTAGCTAACATTAACTATATGGATCTGCAAGACGTATCCCATTCATCAAGGTTACATAACGGTGCCTATCAACTGTAGCTGTTGTAATAAGTACATACAATAAAACTACAATCTTTTAAGTACAGGCTGATTAGTTCGCTAGCTGTCTTCTTCCCTGTCCATTGAATTTTTCACCTTCTGCAACCTAGATGTCTTCCTGTCCATCCGGCAAGATTTTGGGAGATTTTGAGTCACTTCCTGGTGTAGCTTTACCCTATCTAGCCACAACCTCCAGAAGGGGAGAGGGGGTTGTGGAGCACATGGAGTGTCCTGAGCTGCTCTGTACTTACAGTAAGTGAGAAGTACATGGTATGCGTTTGTGGTGTCAGTGTGTGTGTTTGTAGTTTTGTGCTGCTGTGTGTGTGTGGTTTTGTGTTTGTGTGTGTGTGCGCGTGTGCTATGTATGTGTTCTCCCCTAGGATTCCTGTCAGCTGGCATCTCCTCCATAGGCAGGCTAATGAGGAACAATGCTGTGTCAGACCCACCTTATGCAACACACATCTGCTGGCATTTCCCGTGCTGGCTGGGCTGCTCTGCCCACCACAAAGTACCACAACCAACACACTCACACAACCACACTGCCTGAACACACACTTGTACTCTTCAGACTATGTGCAATTATTCATCTATCAAGTAGAATAATCTATCAATAATAGTCTTTGCAGAGAAGTAGGTCAAATTCATTCCGTCAATCTAGACTGAGAAAGGTGAGATATTGCATTATGTTTTGAAATGAAAGACACTGGTTTCCTCCTAACTGTAGTTCTTGTATCTCTAAACACATGACAGAATGCAATTTAATGAATGTGTTCAATTAAAGGAATTTTATCTTCTCTCTCAGCAATGCAACAAGTGGAGACAGAAGTCAAATGACCAACACCCTTCTCTCTTCCCTTGGTCTCCCATTCCAGAGGTGAACAGCTGTGTTTATCATTGCAAGGATCTGTTACTGTAGTTCCCACATGATACACTAGTCCATACTGTTCTGTTACACCTTCAGACCTTGCTGTAGACCCAGTATCAGTAGACAGAGCTGCTTGATGGAGCTGCTAGTAGACAGATGCTAGTAGACAGAGCTGCTAGTAGACAGATGCTAGTAGACAGAGCTGCTAGTAGACAGAGCTGCTAGTAGACAGAGCTGCTAGTAGACAGATGCTAGTAGACAGAGCTGCTGGTAGACAGAGATGCTAGTAGACAGAGATGCTAGTAGACAGAGATGCTAGTAGATAGAGATGCTAGTAGATAGAGATGCTAGTAGATAGAGATGCTAGTAGACAGAGCTGCTAGCAGACAGAGATGCTAGTAGACAGAGCTGCTAGTAGACAGAGCTGCTAGTAGACAGAGCTGCTAGTAGACAGATGCTAGTAGACAGAGCTGCTAGTAGACAGAGCTGCTAGTAGACAGATGCTAGTAGACAGAGCTGCTAGTAGACAGAGCTGCTAGTAGACAGATGCTAGTAGACAGAGCTGCTAGTAGACAGAGCTGCTAGTAGACAGATGCTAGTAGACATAGCTGTTAGCAGACAGAGCTGCTAATAGACAGCTGCTAGTAGACAGAGCTGCTAGTAGACAGAGCTGCTAGTAGACAGATGCTAGTAGACAGAGCTGCTAGTAGACAGATGCTAGTAGACAGAGATGCTAGTAGACAGATGCTAGTAGACAGAGCTGCTAGTAGACAGAGATGCTAGTAGAAAGAGATGCTAGTAGACAGAGATGCTAGTAGACAGAGCTGCTAGTAGACAGAGCTGCTAGTAGATAGAGATGCTAGTAGACAGAGATGCTAGTAGACAGAGCTGCTAGTAGACAGAACTGCTAGTAGACAGATGCTAGTAGACAGAGATGCTAGTAGAAAGAGATGCTAGTAGACAGAGATGCTAGTAGACAGATGCTAGTAGACAGAGCTGCTAGTAGACAGAGCTGCTAGTAGACAGAGCTGCTAGTAGACAGAGCTGCTAGTAGACAGAACTGCTAGTAGACAGAGATGCTAGTAGACAGAGCTGCTTGATGGAGATGCTAGTAGACAGAGCTGCTAGTAGACAGATGCTAGTAGACAGAGCTGCTAGTAGACAGAGCTGCTAGTAGACAGAGCTGCTAGTAGACAGATGCTAGTAGACAGAGATGCTAGTAGACAGAGCTGCTAGTAGACAGAGCTGCTAGTAGACAGAACTGCTAATAGACAGAGCTGCTAGTAGAAAGAGATGCTAGTAGACAGAGCTGCTAATAGACAGCTGCTAGTAGAAAGAGCTGGTAGTAGACAGAGATGCTAGTAGACAGAGCTGCTGGTATTTAGAGCTGCTTGACAGAGCTGCTAGTTGACAGAGCTGCTATTACATTACAGTCATTTAGCAGACGCTTTTATCCAAAGCGACTAACAATAATTGCATTTGACGTAGGAAAAGCCAATTTACTACTACTTGCCAGAACTCACAAGTGCATCTTCTCTCTAAAACAAGTGACTAAGAGCATAATCTATTATTTCTGCTATTAGACAGAGCTGCTAGTATTCAGGGGGGCGTTAGACTCGCAGATAACAAGACAGGAACTGCATGCCTGCAGTCATAAGCCCTCTAACGCGCAGCTCAGATGAACAGAGACAGGAAAACACTCTGACATGCAAGCTCAGGACCACAGTTACCCAGATCCTGAACATGATAGGAAAGAACGCAACCCTTCAGCTGAAAATATCGGCCTAATTCATGTCATATTTATCACGCTACTAGCAGTGCACCTACACGCACTCATCCACGCAGACACACATTGTCGAGGTCAGACAGCCCTAATGAAATATTATATCATCCCAAACCACCCAGCAATGAGACAACAACCCTACATGAGGAACAGTGTGATTTGAATTGGAAGGGGCTGAGTTTAATGCAATTAGTGTAGCCTTAGTGCGCAGCATGTGTGGAGTAGTGAGAGCCTCAATCTGTTCTTGTGTTTTGTTATTTGTGTCATGGAATCCCCAGTGGGGCTCAGGCACTGGGAGAGCAATAACTGTTTTTCACAGCTACAGATCAGTGAGCTCTGAAGTCTGGCTGGGGGAGTGAGTGTGTGTGTGTGTGTGTGTGTGTGTGTGTGTGTGTGTGTGTGTGTGTGCGTGCGTGTCTGGGGGGGGGGGGGGGGGGAAATTACACCCCAGATTAAAAGGAATGTGTCAGTAACAGAGAGGTTGTGACGTCGTCTGGCTCCGGCTATACCGGAACCTTCCATATCCTCATTTCATGGCAGTGCCATTATGTCTCTTTTGTTTCCATAATTGTTTATAGAATTGCTTACAGACTGCCTTGGCAAGATGAAACTCTATGGTGTTTTGAATAGCAGAGGGACAAATCCATTGACTCCCGGTTATATACTAATCCCTTATTGGCAAGAATCTGCTTTTCTTCAGCTCTTTATTGAGAACCCCAGCCAATAACAATAAACACCTGAGATCATGAGCCTAGATACCTGTACATCCAGTCCCATTGTACTCACTTTATGTTTGATCAGAATACCTTTAAGTTCTCTGCGGCAAATGAGTGGAACGCCTTCCAAATGACACTGGAACTGGATGCCTTTAACCATTGAGTGACCGGCTGGCCATACGTTATCCCGATTATTACACGGCTACTTACGAACGACATTAATACACAGAGACAAAATATTGATTATAGTACATTTAATGTTGTTATTTTGTAGCTTCAGCTAAAGAAATTAGCTAGCTATGAACGCGTCCCTGGCAACACTTCTGTGTGCTCGGGCAAAGGGCCTTTTCAGAGATTAGCTCACATACATCAGCCAAAACCATTCAGACAGTGTAACCCATCAACATATAATATACGTTGATGGCTAACACTGTCTGAACGGTTTTATTATTATCATAATATGGTATTGCCCTTCAATATTGCTCGGTTGCTGTTGATGTTGGTCAGTTATGGAGAAATAATTGACCGGTAGAATGTGCCGATTGTCCAATCAGAGTCGAGTAGTTCAGAGAGCAGTATATGAAGTACAGTATGGGATAATGTATGGCCAGATAGTCGTTATTGAAAATGATTGAGGGTTTGTTTGATGTTTGTTTACTGAGGGTTTGTTTGATCTGGTCGACTGTCAGGGTCGTGTTCAATAAATCAACCAGTCAATCAAAGCTTTATTTATAAAGCGCATTTCATACCCAGAGGCAACACAATGCGCTTTACAGAGAACAAGGGAGGAGGGCATACGACCCACTCTCTACATATTCCAGAGGGAAGCAAAAAAACTTTTTTTCATCACCCGGGGGCCAGATAAGTGAGCTGTAAAAATTCTTCCCTGACCCCTCTCAACAAGGCGATCGAGCAAGCTCCAGGAGTATGTTTGTCTACCGGCTAAGAACATTTATAAAGCAATACATTACATTAAATTACATTTCAGAGTAGGGCTGCACAATTAATCGTGAATTAATCGAAATCGCGATTATGACCTCCGCAATTAACTAATCGCAAAAGGCCGCAATTAATGTGATTAATAATTTTGCTTTGAATTGAGTGTGCTAGGACTACACGGACGAATCACAGGCGCTTATGCTGTCTGACCAATCACATGCGTTCCCGCTGAGTGCGCTTTGCGCAGCAGTTTCACTGAGAAGACAGATAGCAGTAGGTCAAGACAAGTGTCACAAGAGTACCTGCAGCCGTGAGTAGTGAAAAAATTAGCGAAAACGAGGTCAGTGAGTTAGTAGCAAGAAAGGGATCAACGTCCGTGATTTGGGAGCATTTTGGTTATTAAATATTAATCGCAATTATAAATCGCAATTAACATTTTGAAGCAAGTAATCGCAATTATTATCTTTTGCCATAATCGTGCAGCCCTATTTCAGAGTAAGAGAGGCTAAAAAAGCAACATAGGAGAGAGGACATTCTACGGTTCAGACCTGACTTACCTGGGATGTTTAGTGGTCCAGACAGACATGGTAACATTAGACTGTGTACTTTGGTGAGTAAATCAGATGGAGCCATGATGCCGACGTCTACCCTGGAGAGACATTGTTATCAAACTTTGATGATGTTGTTGTTTTCCTGGATAAGGAATAATTACATTGACCTTCAGAAGGAGCTTAGTCCCCCTCAGTCCTTGAGGAGAAAGCATGTCTACAGAGATTTATTCTGCTTAAAATCAAATAACAACGTAATTGCTTTGTGCCATCAAACTTCTCTCCTGAAATGGTTCGCTAGCGGATTACTAAAGGCTTACTGAGGTTACAGTGCCTAAAGGTTACAATATGATTACCATATGTATGTCTGTATCAGGTGTGTGTTTGTCTTAATCAGTTTAATCCAACTTGTCAATCAAATATTTACTGAGCACTTGAGATGACTTTGGACTTGCTAGCCAGTATGTACCGCATAAAAGTTCTGGCTTGCTTTTCAGTGAGATATGACAGTATGGCTATGCTTTATATCTAGTTATGTTTAGTCAGAGACAACAGAGTAACTGAGACATCTCACTCTCCAGGGAGTTCTGTCCAGTGACTAAGCAAACGGACGAGACATTTCTAGGACCAATGTCTAACGCAAGTGGTCCTGAACACACACACACACACACACACACACACACACACACACACACACACACACACACACACACACACACACACACACACACACACACACACAGCTGATCCAATGTGTTCTAAGCTGGAGGGGGAGGGCGACGGGAGCTGAACCAACGTGTTCTGGACCTCTTTGATCTGTGCTCCTCCCCAGGTTGCCCGGTCTACTAGTTAGAAGAGCTTTGAAGATCTAAATCATCCAGTTCTGATAAGGTTATGTGGTTGCTCTTTCCCTTCAAGCCTTTAATGAAGCGTGACAGAACACACACTATGATGCTCACTCGGAGGAGGGGGGGGGGGGGGGGCAGACAGGGACTCAAGCACTGGAGTTTAACACTGTCACTGCATAAATATGCTCTATGCTCATGACTTACCACATCTCACACCAGTTGGTGTTGCATTGATGTGAAATATAGATTCACCTTTACTGAAGTAATGACCTTCTGCTACCCTACAGCCGTTTTTACAGGCCTGTCTGGAATTCTGATGCTGTTTAACGAGATTTTGTTGCTGCCAACGGCAATTAGTGTTTTAATTGGACCACAACGACGGCAAGCAGCTGGGCAGGAAACGGTGATGCAACATGTTCTGTGCACACCGTTCTGTTTCACAGCCTGAAATATACATGCGGCCTGTCACAATTAGCCTGCACTGGCAAAAACTCTCTTTATAACTTTACTAGAGAAACTCCCTGTGATGTGGGTGATGTCTCACTTCATCTGGTGGTTTTGAAAGGTCTATGTTTAATATATGTGACATGTCTTTGTGTGGGAAGGGTGCATGAGGTCTTCAAAAGTGATGTATCGAAGATACCTTTGAGGCAAAAAGTGCTCTGAGCTATCACACAGGCCTAAGCATCGGACAGACTGACCTCTCCTTCCCTGGTAGACAGCTCTGTGAGGAAGGGTTAGTATGCTCCTTCGACAGCTTATCCATGCATCCCAGGATAGAGGATTATAACAAACAGAAGCCGCTGCCAGTTTGCATGTCTGCTGGCCAAAGTGATCCCCATCAACATGGTTCCCTATCCTCTCTCCCCACCATTCTTCATTTTTAAGTGACTGTGGTTGTGTGCATATGTATTCACAATGTGTCTTGCATGGCAATTCTGTACCAGCAGAGCCAGAGCAGAGCACCTCCATACCAGAGACAGAGCAAAGGACAGACAGAGCTGACCTCCATGCCAGAGACAGAGCAGAGGACAGACAGAGCTGACCTCCATACCAGAGACAGAGCTGACCTCCACACAAGAGACAGAGCAGAGGACAGCCAGAGCTGACCTCCATACCAGAGACAGAGCTGACCTCCACACAAGAGCCAGACAGAGGACAGACAGAGCTGACCTCCATACCAGAGACAGAGCTGACCTTCATACTAGAAACAGACCTGACCTCCATACCAGAGACAAAGCTGACCTCTATACCAGAGACAGAGCAGAGGACAGACAGAGCTGACCTCCATACCAGAGACAGACCTGACCTCCATACCAGAGACAGCAGAGGACAGACAGAGCTGACCTCCACACTAGAGCCAGCAGACAGACAGAGCTGACCTCCATACCAGAGACAGAGCAGATGACAGACAGAGCTGACCTCCATACCAGAGACAGAGCTGACCTCCATACCAGAGACAGAGCTGACCTCCATACCAGAGGCAGAGCAGAGGACAGACATAATTGACCTCCATACTAGAGCCAGCAGACAGACAGAGCTGACCTCCATACCAGAGACAAAGCAGAGGACAGCTGACTATCCAGCTGCAATCAGACCAGCCCACATGACCAGAGTAGGAAGGAGGTCAGAATAGCCCACTTAGGCTAGCTGGGTCAAGGTCAAGGTCACCTTTATTTATATAGCACATTTAAAATCAACCAAAGTTACACCCAAGTGCTTTACAGTATAAAAAATAGACAATACAAAATACAAAAAGTGCACAATTCAACTACACAATCACAACAGGGCCAGGGATGTATGGCTTAACAAGCCTCAGAAAGCCAAAGAAAACAAGTGAGTCTTCAGCTGTGGGTCAGTGACATTAGAACACCACATTTATCCCATATAAGCAGAAAACCAGGTACATCATATAAAGAGAACAGCAGTTATCCTATAGAAACAGAACAGCACAGTTATCCTTTAGAAACAGAAGAGCTGAAACAGAACAGCACAGTAATCCTACATAAACAGAACATCACAGAACTACTGAACCTTTGAAATGCCAGAGATGGTGAGCCTGCTATTGCTGAAGGTCATCAATCTATCACCCCCTCATTAAATAACTAAAATGGAAATCAAAGAACAATAAAATGGGGAATCGATGTTGGCTGCAGCCGAGGGATGAGACTCCCAGCATGCTTAGGGATTACCAGCCCAGCTCATTGGCTTTTAAATGGCAGGCCAGCCCTCCTCACAGCAGATGCTCTAACTGCTTTTTTTCTCGGGGTCATTCTCTATGTCTAGAGGCTCTGACCTTTGCAGGGGTGTTTGCTGGTTTTTTTTCTGCCATGCTGTTAATTGGCACGGTGACATATATGTGACTGCCAGTGGAGGTTTGGTCCTGATGTAGAGCAAGGTGATTTTTCAGTTTTTACAGATTATGAACGTGTAAATTGTATGCTTTCAAATGATGTCATGCATTGAAATCTGCAAATAATTATTTGAAGATATGCTTCTGTGAATGTTGGTACACCTGGAATCACTTATCAGAAAAATGGCTTCAAAGATTCAGAGCTGTTCACATTTCTCACAGGACATGGACTTTGACAACAAAGTATGACTATGAACTATGATCCTAAAACTGTTGTTTGTTATATTGAGTGGCTTCTTCGCAACTTCAATTTTCGTAGTCCTGCCTCAGGTTAAATCCTCTCCAATGGGATGGGACAGAAATGAACACTGGGCGGTTTTCCATCAGTGATAGAAGTGAAACACAACAGACTACATCAACTTCATGATGCTCCTGGAATACATTACATCTGTGAATATCAAACCGATAATTCTATTTGCATACTGTATTTAACAATTAATCTCCTTACATCTCTGAATCTCAGTTGCAAGCAATTCATTTACAAAAAAATAATATATATTTTTATTTTTTATTATTTAAATTTTATTTTTTTATTTTATTTAAGGCATCTTTTACAGTTAGTTTACGTATTGTGTGCATTCATTAATCTAATTTATCCAATTCATAGAGACTTATTTTCAGATGTGTACCATTGCTACAAATAATGACAAATCAATATGAAGTAATCATGAATGATCATGAATAGTTCACATTACTGTAGCTACAATATTATATTAGCATGGTTGAATGAATCAGCTCAATGGTCATTTAGAAAGTCCCACAAAATAGAGAGAATGTATTATTTGACTTCACTTTAGTAGTTTCTTTCTCCAGGTATAATCTGGAAAACAAATCCCCTTGCCTCCCCAAGTAATACAAGCTAGGGGACAATAAAGTATATTCTATTCTATTCTATTCTATTCTATTCTATTCTATTCTATTCTATTCTATTCTATTCTATTCTATTCTATTCTATTCTATAGCCTTCCAAGACAAGGAGTCCATCTAGCAAGCTAAATATACACGTCTCATGTCCTCTTGTACCACTATAAAGTCATACTGGTTCAATATCTCAAAACGGTAGAATGGCATGGCTGCTTTCGTAGAGCTTTCCAGCAACGTTTCTCTCCCTGGAGACAGCATGAATATTGAAGTGGCGCGGCCTCTCCCTGTCCTGTCCCCTGGCAAGCTATGATATGATTAGACGAAGTGCTCGAGCTAGAGGGTCCAGTCAACAAGTCCTCCACGTTCAAGAGAACAACAGTGCTCTCAGCTCGCAGCCTCTCGGATTATTAACAACATGGCTACTTAATTGTGTTCATTGGTATGCCTCGTCACTTCACCGAGAAACGTGCAGCTGAATAGCAATGAGGCCTTGATGAATTATGCCTGTTATAAACGCTCACTGGGGGAGCGAAGCAATTGGCCCAATGTTATCCAAGGACATCGCAGCCCAAATGACAGCTTCCACCCCACCATGTGTTTGTTGTATAATTATAGAAGAAAAGGAAGTGCCAAGTTGAAGTGTCTCTTCAGAGAATAGACTGATGATGAGGGAACCGGATCGTTTTGTCACCATTCAGGCCTGACAGGCCACTAATCCTGCCTATCCAGAGACAGGGTGAGCTGGGTGTGTTTCTGTGTTTACAACCACCCTCTCTCCCAAGACCAACATGGTCTGCTGTATCTTAACCTGTTCTCCAGTTATGTTAACCTGTTCTCCAGCTATCTTAACCTGTTCTCCAGCTACAGTATCTTAACCGGTTCTCCAGCTATGTAAACCTGTTCTCCAGCTATCTTAACCTGTCCTCCAGCTATCTTAACCGGTTCTCCAGCTATCTTAGTCTGTTCTCCAGCTGTAAACCTGTTCTCCAGCTATTTTAACCTGTTCTCCAGCTATCTTAGTCTGTTATCCAGCTATCTTAGTCTGTTATCCAGCTATCTTAGTCTGTTCTCCAGCTATCTTAACCTGTTCTCCAGCTATGTTAACCTGTTCTCCAGCTATCTTAACCTGTTCTCCAGCTATCTTAGCCTGTTCTACAGCTACCTTAACCTGTTCTCCAGCTATGTAAACCTGTTCTCCAGCTATCTTAACCTGTTCTCCAGCTATCTTAACCTGTTCTCCAGCTATGTTAACCTGTTCTCCAGCTATCTTAACCTGTTCTCCAGCTATCTTAACCTGTTCTCCAGCTATCTTAACCTGTTCTCCAGCTATCCTAACCTGTTCTCCAGCTATTTTAACCTGTTCTCCAGCTCTCTTCACCTGTTCTCCAGCTATCTTAACCTGTTCTCCAGCTATCTTAACCTGTTCTCCAGCTATCTTAACCTGTTCTCCAGCTATCTTCACCTGTTCTCCAGCTATCTTAACCTGTTCTCCAGCTATCTTAGTCTGTTCTCCAGCTATCTTAACCTGTTCTCCAGCTATCCTAACCTGTTCTCCAGCTATCTTCGTCTGTTCTCCAGCTATCTTAACCTGTTCTCCAGCTATGTTAACCTGTTCTCCAGCTATCTTAACCTGTTCTCCAGCTACAGTATCTTAACCTGTTCTCTCGCTATCCTAGTCTGTTCTCCAGCTATCTTAGCCTGTTCTCCAGCTATCTTAACTGGTTCTCCAGCTATCTTAAACTGTTCTCCAGCTATCTTAACCTGTTCTCCAGCTATCTTAGTCTGTTCTTCAGCTATCTTAGCCTGTTCTCCAGCTATCTTAGTCTGTTCTCCAGTCATCTTAACCTGTTCTACAGCATCTTAGCATGTTCTACAGCTACAGTATCTTGGCCCTTTTCTGTTATTTAATTAAAAAAGTGAAACTTTCATATATTATATAGATTCATTACACATGTAGTGAAATATTTCAAGGCTGATTGCCTCCATGTTGCTCCATGTTGATGCAGTAATTTGTGCAAAAGGAGCCTCCGCCAAGTATTGTGTATAAATGAACATACAGTACTGAACATAATGTATAATCAAATAAGGATTAAAACCTCAAGATTATCATCAAGATTAACATCAACATCAAGATTAAAACAAAAAAGGCTTGAAATGTTTCATTTTGTGTAATGGACCAAGAATACATGAAAGTTTCACAGTTTGAATTAAATTACGGAAAATAATGGACTTCTAAACAATATTAAATTTTTTGGGGATGCACCTGTACAGTAAACAACCACATCTTTATTTCTAGAGTGGACGGTTTCAACGGCAAGCTTCTGTGGGAGTGAAGACCTCCGAGCGGTGAGGCATGCGCTTCTCGGGGCTGATGGTCCACGAGCTCTTAAAGGGGCCTTCAGAGACTCATATCTCCGAGAGCCAGACGGAGAGAGCAGCTGCCAGCCAGGAGGCCTGCTACTGTAGGTGTCCCCGTTCAGGCATCTCTCCCTAGCAGGCAGTGGAAGGCGGAGGGAGGGTGGTCTGAGGAGAGACACACAGCTATAGTATTGCATGTATGTTGGAGGCTTTCTCATACCAAGTAAGAAACTCTCTCTATGGCTTTAGTTGCAGGCAAAGTTTGTTTCTCTGCTCTAAGTGGCTCTTTGAACTTTGAGATCGTAGCCTATGATCTGAAGGTATTCAATATGTTTATGGTGTGATATTATTCAGCATCAGAATAATATGCCGCTTGTGCAGCAAGGAGAACATTGTCTAGCCGGCTGGGGCCGAGGCAGTACAAAGTAGGCATGTGCATGAAGTCAGTGAGTCCTCTTGAGACATGGACGCCATTGTTAAACAAGCTCTCTTGACCTCATGTGTTCCTCTACTCATCATGACTAATCTGTAGGGAAAGACAACAGTGTCTGTTGACAGGCGGAGAGTGGGAGAGCTTCACAATTAGGGATTGCAGTGTCATTAGTAGCAGCATCCATTATTAGCTGAGGTTTGCCAGGCAGAGTTACTGAAGCTGCTGCACAAATGTTATATTAATTAAAACAAAGTCGTTATGCAAATGACCGTCAACAAGGTGTGCTAGGGTAGGTTTCTATGATGGAGAGCCTACTGTGGAGGAGAGGATTTGGGTAAAACATTGTGAGAATGTCTCTCCTTGCTCCAGACAAGGTTTCTCCAACAGTTCATATTTCTCACACACATACAGTACACACAGACACGCACACATGCATGCAGGCACACACACACACACACACACACACACACACGCACATTCGAAGTAATTTGCATCCAATTAAACAAGCCATCTCCCAAATGTCCCTATTTATCTTTTCTAACAGGGAGGGTCTGGCGGGTACATTGTGTGTACTGTAGCGTTGTCCCCGAGTCTCGCCTGATGGAACAACGCTGATGTCCCCCACATCTTTCAGTGACACCTGGGACCCTCTGTTTCCGTCTTATTATGTCACCTTCCCAACGTGCAGTATGAAAAAAATAAAATATTAACTACAGACTATTAAGGAGAACAAAAAGCTACACTGTTAATACACTACAGTATGTGCCGCTCCGCAGCGTACCGTAAGTTCATTTTTTATACAGTTCACACTTCACAGCCATTGCTAATCCTCACCCAAGGTACAGCATTATAAGAGCTAGATAATGAGAGACTGACTCCCCTCTCTCAGGCATCGATAAAGTGCATTTACGAGCTGCAGGGAGGTGAGTCATGTGGTGAGGTTATCCATACGGCTCTGCTCTGCTCACACCCAATCAGGCGGAACGGAAGGAGGGGCAGGGGGCGGAGACTATAACCTTCGATCATTAAGAGGACTTGGGGCAATCAGTGCAACACTAACATCACATTACTGCTGCTTTGTGATAACAAAATCCATATGTTGATACAGAAATATTGATACTGCTCACAGCAGAGTAGAAGTGATGTACGGGGAGTTCTACTTCCTGTAGTGAGTCTGTAAACGGTACAGGTGCTGAAGTAAAGTTTGAGACCAGGAAGAGAATGAAAGGGAGAGGGCTGAGAGAGCTGGAGCAGAACCGAGACAGCTGGAGACCGACGCTGGGAGGCTGCAGACTGGCGCAGCCCTGGGGAACAGGACCATGATGAACATCCCTCTTTAAACAGCAGCCTGTTCTCCCGTCTCAGAAGGCAGGCGAGGGAATGCGCATGACACTAAATACAGACTGGCCTCCTGTTATCATCATGGGCTCTTTCTGGCAATTCTGAAGGTTTAAAGCTGCAATACCTGATTTTTTTCACATTGTCAAAACATTTTAGAACCACCTGATATCAGATTGTTTCACTGAGCCGTAGCTTCCTACATTGATGACTCACCCCTACCGGTTTCCACGTCATTTATGTCTGTGTTGTCAAATTATGGTCTGTAACTTTGCTCCGCCTCATGCCTTAAACGTACATATTACACCTTTTAGCCTTTTGTTTGTCTCTTACTGCCATCTAGCGGTAAATCAAATCTAGTATTGCCGCTTTAAGTGTTGATGCCGATTCATCACCCTAAACAAGCCTGCAGGTGAGGCTGGGACTACAGGGAGGTCTGGCACAGAGCAGCGTCTGAGGGAAGCTCCTGCCCAGGACTCGAAACTAGGGTCTATTCCTACAGGCCCCTCTGCCCAGCCTCACAGGCCCCTCTGCCCAGCCTCACAGGCCACCCTGCCTAGCCTCACAGGACACCCTGCCTAGCCTCACAGGCCACCCTGCCTAGCCTCACAGGCCACTCTACCCAGCCTCACAGGCCACCCTGCCTAGCCTCACAGGCCACTCTGCCCAGCCTCACAGGCCACGCTGCCCTGCGCCCAGCCTCACAGGTCACTCTACCCAGCCTCATAGGCCACCCTGCCTAGCCTCACAGGCCACTTTGCTCACCCTCACAGGCCATCCTGCCCAGCCTCACAGGCCACCTTGCCCAGTGCCCAGCCTCACAGGCCACGCTGCCCAGCCTCACAGATCCCCCTGCCCAGCCTCACAGGCCACTCTACCCAGCCTCACAGGCCACCCTGCCCAGCCTCACACCCCGCCCACACGGCCCAGTGCCCAGGGAGAGAGACGGGAAGAGAGAGACGTACCCTACAGGGTGTGACAGAGACAGAGGGAGATGCAGGTAAGTAACCGAGTTGAATTGGTTCAGTCAGAGAACCTGAGATCAGTCATAAGTGAAGGAGGAAGCAACACTGATGAGCGACGCAATGACGCCTGTTAGACATCCACCCACTCTTCTCCATGAGACTGCCTCTCTATGGAACTCCTGTGGAAGCTAAGGACATGTTATTGCTTATGCTTGCTTCATTACACATTTCACATTACTTAGGCTTGCTTTTATTGCTTTTGCCTATGGTTATATTGCAGTCAGGAATGAGTTATGTCTGTGCCCCAGTATCTCTGCTGCCCTAAACGAGGGTGCTGTGGCCTCTATGTCTTATGGAGGAACCAAAACAAGACGAGCTCATGTCTTTTTCCTTTTACACCAATCATGACCAGGTTCCTGGTTCTGTTTAATTGTATCTAGGCTGGGACTTCCCTGGTCTGAGAGAAACTTTGCTATTACTATACTCTTTCTCTCTCGGTGCATGTAAAATAATGGAAATACTTAGAATCTGCACAAGTTATCAATTTTGATCATTAAGGATAACATGCACACACACACACACACACATGTTGTAGTATGTTGTAGTATGGGACAACGTGAGCTTTCAATCGTGCAGCCCCAGTCCAAAACTGGTTTGTTGATCACCCACCATTTCCCGTGCAATACCTCCCACCATACTCACCATTTCTGAACCCTATAGAAGAGTTCTTTTCAGCATGGCGGTGGAAGGTATACGACCGGCAGCCCTTTGTGTGCATGCCTCTTGTGCAGGCTATGGAAGAGGCATGTGATGAAATTGATGTGGGTGCGATTAAGGGATGGATAAGGCACTCAAGGCGCTTCTTCCCTCGATGTCTGGCAAGGGAAGATATTGCCTGTGATGTGGACGAGGCGTTGTGGCCAGACCCAGCTGTGCGGCAAGATGCTGCCTCATTATTTTTCTTGCCTCTTTTTTTTCTATATTTTTTCTGCACAGAACATTCAACACAGGGATCTTGTGAGACCAGGTAGTGATACTGTAGAGAGTTATTGAGAGTAGGTTAGTATAACAGCTAGGGAACGAGTTAGCTTGAGAGCTACTATGAAAGTTAGAATGAGAGAGGGAGTGAGAGAGAGTTAAATCAATCAATCAATCAAAGCTTTATTTATATAGCGCATTTCATACCCAGAGGCAACACAATGCGCTTTACAGAGAACAAGGGAGGTGGGCAGACATCCCAGTAAACGAGCGAGTGGGAGAGTTAGTTCAGGGTTGGTGAGAAAGGGGTAATCTTAAAGTTAGTATGCTGGTATCTCCTCCGACAGGGTAGACGATCTGAAGTTGGCATGGCAACAGTAGCTCCTGCAGGCGTTCTCTCTCTGGGCCCCTGACTCTGTCTCTGGCAAGAAGGGCACAGCTTCACCTCCCTCTCATTCTCTCTCTCTCTCTCTCTCTTATACTCTGTCCTTCTCTCTGTCCCTCTTTCTCTCTGTCTGTCTATCTCTGTCCCCCTCTCTCTCCCTGTATGTCTCTCTCTCTTTCTGTCCCTCTGTCTGTCTGGGGAGAGAGGAGAGGAAAGGAAGGGAGGAAAGGAAGGGAGGGAGCCAGGAGGGAAGAGACGAGAGGTTGTGTGCTGCTGTAGCGGCAGACCCCGCTAGTGGGCTGGGGGTGAGCTGATCATCACATTCATCAACAAACTTCTATGCATTTAGTCACTTTGCATATAATAATAATAATAATAATATAAAATAATAATAATAACATCAATAATACTAACAACAACAACAACAACAATAATAATAATAATAATACAATTAGTATTGTTATTATTATTAATAATAATAATTGTAAAACTACTACTACGAATAATACAATTGTTATTGAATTATATCTTTACCATATCTTTACCTCTTTACCTTCTATCAGTTACATAGGCTCTGGTCCGGACACACCAAACCAAACTGAGCGAAATACAACACAACCACAGATAGATTATGTTGTAAGGAGAGCATTGGAAGATGCTGTCAGGATACTAAATAAACCTCTTATCTACCCAAACCTGAGTGGGTAGTCAATAGGAAAGGACAGAGAGAGAGAGAGAGAAAGAGAGAGGGGGGGAAGAGAGAGAGAGAGTGAGAGAGGGGGGGAGAGAGAGAGAAAGAGAGGGGGGAGAGAGAGAGAGAGAGAGAGAGAGGGGGGAAGAGAGAGAGAGAGGATTGTCACCTCAGGCAGTGCTAAACTCAGTGATCTGATTGAGGTGACCCTGTTTTCCTGTTTAGCAGCCTAGTTCCCAGCGTAGGGCTCAGAGTAGGTAGGGCTGCCCAGCACGGCCCCTTTCAACACAGCACGGTGGAGAGAGGAGGGGCTGGCCAGATACACTGGGAAAACGGGGGTGCTACATAGAACCATTTATAATAGAAGAACCCTCTGAATAAGGTTCCAGATAGAACCCATCGTCCCAAATAGAGTGTAAACGGCCACTATCGCTATATACATTACTCTATACACAGGATGGGTGTATGGGAGAATGCAGAGGGGAGCCGGAGGAGATGAAGATGTCCTAATATGGCCACCGTACAGGTGAGGCAGGTCTGCCATAAAGGCGTGACTCGTCCATCCTGGCAGAGTCTGAGCAGGGCCGGTACCAGACAGGGTGACAAGACAACAGAGCAAGCACGTCAGTGTATATCAATTGTAATTATTCATTTTCCCTCCCTCATACAATTTTATCGGCAAGTCTTTGTGATTAAAACAAGCGGTAGACTTTCCTCTGGGTGCTGGCATCCTTTAAGCCCTATAAAAGGATGGAGAATAATGACACCATTCTCATAAAAGTTATCCCTGGAGCATCCTGCCTATTTTTCACACTTCACTCCTAGCCTTGGATTAGCTATTGTGTCGAGGTCCATCTGAGCCCTGGGAGAGAGCGGCGTTCACAAGCCTCGTAAAAACACAACTGTGCGGCTGTAAAACACACATCCCGCTAATTAGCTCATCATCAAGGTATTCTGCACTGTACAGGCTGTATTAACTGACCAAATTAAATGCACAGATGACAGTTTCAACCATAATGTTGCTTATACATGGGGTAATTTGAGAACCATTTGCAGGGAATCTTATTTCTTAGCAACTAAAGAATATGAATTATTTTATTTTAAGTTAAATTTATTTTTTGTTAAATCAGAAGGCCCACTCTCCTGCCTGCACGGGGAGCTGCTGCCCATCAAACACCTGCCACTAGGTGTCACAATATCAACACCCAGACTCCACCCACATCCAACCACACAGCCGGGACTGTTATACCCACCATCCCACCCACTCAACCAGGCTTAGCTCCTCCTCCTTACCTCCTCCACCCACCCCCACCACCCACTCAGTCAGGCCTAGCCACACAACCCCCCCCCCCCCACACACACACCCATGACGACATGAATTATCAGTGACATTATTAAATGCTGAGGAAGATAAAGGTCTCTGCAACTCGTTATCTTTCCTCATGGCATCTCCCTCTCTTGTACCCTCTTCTCTCTCTCTCTCTTTCGTGACAGTAGGATTCCTCAGAAGCTGGTTGTGACAGTGCTAGCGTGACCTTTATGCCAGTGTCGTCCTCATAGCATTTGGAATGTCATTGGTGTGAGTTTGATGGTGTTGCTGGGGCCCAGGCTAGCCAGGGGTTAGATGTGGAGCCAGTAGCTGTGTATTAGACTGAGGATAAAACAGTACATAAAAGAACAAATACTGTAGGTATTTAAAGCGCATTGTGTTGCCTCTGGGTATGAAATGCGCTATACAAATAAAGCTTTGATTGATTGATTGATAGGTGTTTATTGGAAAACCAAATACATTGTTTTGACATTATCTTTTAACTGGCTTTACTAGTCAAGTAACTATACAGCACAAGTCTCACATTCTACAACAATATTCAAGATGAAATTAAATGTTTTGAGCTGGCTTTAATCTCTCTCTAGTCTTTTGCTGCTCTACAACATATTAGTTAGACTAAAATGTATGAAAGTGTGGTTTGTGGATTATGCTTGGTGAGATGAGGGATCGTAGTTCCAATAGGCCAGAGATAAGACTACAACACCCTGCTAGGATCCCATGAGGACGATACTGCTCCTCTTTAGAACATTTCCATAGCATGTGTGCTCCCAGAATGCACAGCTCCTGCTGACTCCCTCGTCCTCAGGGAGACCTGATTATTCAGAGACGCTCAGCGAGACCTGCATGCGGATCAGGTTTCTTTTGATGGAGAGACAAAACTGACCGAGGAGAGGAGTAGGAGAAGAGGAGGAGAGGAGGGGGAAGGAGAGAGTTTCAAGGTCCTTCTGGAAGATTACGATGTGCCCCGTCATTCATCTGTCAGATGAAACCGGGACTGACGTTTTTGAAGCATCAGGTAACCAACTGACAGAAATCTCAATTAAGACTCGCCCATAATAAGAAACTAAAGAGGAGCCTTTCTAATGGTGTTATCTCCACAAGCTAAAGTCTGTCTAGGGTTAGGGTTTTATGGGGCTGGTGCAACTTTGGAGACCTGGGATGAGTCATGCTCAGTCGTACGCATTAACATCGTCTTTATTGAAACCATTATTGTGTTCTCTTGTTGAGAGAGAATACATACTGAACACATACGTTCACTGTGTTTGTGTGTGTGTGTGTGTGTGTGAGTGTGAGTGTGTGTGTGTGTGTGTGTGTGTGTATGTGTGTGTGTGAGAGAGAGAGAGAGAGAGAGAGAGAGAGAGAGAGAGAGAGAGAGAAGAGGATTATGTATGGTTCACATCTGTGTGAGGGGAGGACGTTCTAACCAGAGTGTTTCCTGAAGAGAGCATATCCCCCGGAGAGATGAGGCGTGGAGAGCTCACTCCTGCCTCTCTCTGCTCTGCTTCTGGTATCAGTCTAAACAAACTTGCGAGCCACTGAGAAAGTACAATGCACACAGCCAGTGCGTTGTTGTACAATTTGTCTTGTACAAATTGTAATTTGTCTACAATTCACGCTCCATATACCAGACTGATCAATTCCTCAATATGCATGTCAACATGGGCAATTCATCATATTCCAGATGCTTAAGTGATGCATTCTTTTAAATTAAGCCACTCAGTCACCGAGTCCATTACCTTGTAGTCACCATGGGCCCCATGGGTGTGGAGGCTCTGAAAGGACATGATATTGTATCACCTATCTTCCTTAACCATCTCTACATGGTCCAATATGGCATCAGTAGAGAACAGGTGCGGTATGTAGCTCAGTTGGTAGAGCGGGTCGTTCAATGATTGAAGGGTCAGTGGTTCGAATCCCAGCTCTGACTGTCCACATGTCGAAGTGTCCTTGAGCAAGACACCTAACCCCAAATTGCTCCCAATGAGCAGGTTAGCACCTTGCATGGCAGCTGCCGCCATTGGTGTGTGAATGTGTGTGTGAATGGGTGGATGAGAGGCCATTGTAAAGCGCTTTGGATAAAAGCGCTATATAAGTGCAGTCCATTTACCATGACAGTGTCATGCAGGGACGTGTTCCTGCCTGTAGAACATCCTCCTTGGCCTCGGCGTCGGGAGAGCTGCGTTCAGCCGTCTCAACGTCTCACACAGCCTCGCTGCGACCCCCTCACCCCCCCGCCCACGCCACGCAGACATGGAAATTAGGATTTTAAATTCAATCTGTGGAAAGCTTTTTTGCCAAATTTTATGAAAAGAACAGCATTTTTCGCCTCCCAGTCCGAGAAAGCCCCTGATGTGATGTCTATCCTCTGGGTTTAGTGAGGGGACACGCGGGCCAGCAGCACAGGGACACACACTATTCGTGTGTGAATCACATTATTTTCCAGAAGCCTACAGTAAACAAGCTAAATCTAGTTGATGCACAGCTCATTAATATTTCATCAGTTAACAAAACAGGCCCACCCTGAGGCTACTGACATGAAAACTAATCCAGTGAACATCCCCAAATACTTAATATGCTACTCTTCTACACTTACCAGGGAAAGAATAGCTAAAGTGTCCATGGAGACCCTTCCTTCCTACAGGGCTTCAGTGTGTTGTGGCTATGAGGATGGTATTCCCATGGCCCTTCCAAAACACCCCTTGATTATTCAGTAATTACATTGAATAATGCATCAAAGGCTTTGTATGAGGTATTAACAAATGAAGAAAACAACATAGAACCCTTTTTGGGGGGGAACATAGGACCCGGGGAACATAGGACCCGGGGAACATAGAACATAGACTCTTTATTTGTCAATTTTGCTTGCCTGGTTACAGAATTATTGAAGGCCTAGAAATTGGCAATTTGGCGGCCATTTTGATACGCAAATTAGAAGGTTAGAAGTTTTTTTTTGGATTCATCACCCTGAATTATGGAAAATAGACTATTTCCTGACTTTTACCCCTAAATGCCCCTCACTTCGTATAGAAGGGCTTTTTCCTGAAATCCCTCTAGACTATTACTGAGATGACAACTTCTTGTCATTTTCTGACAGTAAGAAGGTTAAAATTCACTCAGGGCTCTCTCAGGATTCGTGTCGCTGTTTGACATCTCTCAAGAACTTCATGGTCCTGGGGGGGTTACATCCTGTCTACTCCCAAAGCTGGTGAGCATTCCCAGCTGAGCAGCTGTTCACATATTCACACTCAACTTCCCCAACATGTCTGTGTAGAGCACCAGTCAGCCATGAATTAATTCACACAGGGAGCCTTGTGACAGTGGTGCCCTCCGGATAACCAGTTGAGCTCAGCTCAACGAGCTGGAGCCGCTGTGGTGTGTGGTGAACGTTTAGGGGGGTGAGTGTAACCGAGTTGAATTGGTTAAACTCTCTCCTCAGTATTTACCACCCACCCGTGCCAGCAAATCATGAGCTATTTTGTGGTGTGACTGGCTCAAGCGGTGTTTATGTAAGGGTGTCATGCGTGTTAGCAAATCAGACGACCCGAGATTGAACCCTGAGTGGGTGTGGGAGGAAGCGAGACTGACGAGTGACACAGTGAACGCTGTGTGGGATGAGGAGCAAGTGTGTTAGCTGTACAGAAAGAATGGCTAAACATCTAAGCACTAAACCACTACTGTATCTGAGATGGTGAATACCATTCCCATGCTTGGCTCTCGTGATTACTATTCTAATTACAGACATTCACTGTTTCTCCTTCATCTCCACCTGTTTTTTTGCGACCAAATGTTTATTGAGGTGAAAACACAATGTACAACAAAAAGTATGGCCTATTTTAAAAACAAAACTTAGGTACAACTGGGAAAATGTGAAAGAATGATGTTAAACAATAGATACAAGTTGCATTGGTATTATAATGTACTATATACATAGAATCCACAAGGAGCCAAATGCAATAAGTAGAAAAAGAAAAAGGAAAAGAAAAGTGAGCCACCCACTCATGCACCAAGCACAATAACACTCACTCACATTAGGGACATTTGTTGTCGAATACCAGCACTCCATCAATATGATAAGCCACATATTTCTAACACATGCTCACAGAACTACACACAAAGACACACACACACACACACAGAGGGAAACACAGAGAATCTATAAAGAACTATGAAAGCCACCAGGGAAGAGAAGGATCATCCTTAAAGATATTTTAGTAAGTCAGCGGTAGCACACCAATTGTTTAAAGTAGATTCACCAGCCCCATTAATTCTGGCATTTGACAACTCCAGATAAATAACATCCAAAAATGTAAGGAGCCATTGTCTGGTGGTGAGGGAGTGAGGAGGTTTCCATTGCAGTGCCTCATCTTTTTGACAGCTGTCAGGCCAGCTCGTTCAATGTGTCTTTTAAACTTGGTGATATTAAGCAGTGACAAATCATTTAGCAACAGGAGGGGCACCGTTACCGGGACCGTCACCAATACCAAGTCAGACAGCTTTTCTGCTACGGTAACGATACAATTGCCTCATAACAATGTAAACTGTATTCTGCCTAGCCTAAAGCTAGGCTATTGTCTTTGGAACCCATTTGCTTATTGTTTTAATAAATCCACGTCAGTAGACGGCTGTTTTATCCACCTGTCTTTATCTGAAAATTCGATCTACATCAATGCCTTTAAGGGCAGATAGATGCCTTTAAAAAAGGACACAACTGGAGCTGGTTAGTGCACTATTACAGTTATTAATTACTAATATTATTAGTACACTACTAGAGCTGTGAGTATGCTAGTAGGGCTGTGAATATGAT
This sequence comes from Borostomias antarcticus, assembly GCF_949987555.1. Taxonomy (NCBI): domain Eukaryota; kingdom Metazoa; phylum Chordata; class Actinopteri; order Stomiiformes; family Stomiidae; genus Borostomias; species Borostomias antarcticus. The sequence continues at coordinate 11,081,252 of NC_140258.1, forward strand.
AGTAGAGCTGTGAGTATGCTAGTAGAGCTGTGAGTATGCTAGTAGAGCTGTGAGTATGATAGTGGAGCTGTGAGTATGATAGTAGAGCTGTGAGTATGCTAGTAGAGCTGTGAGTATGCTAGTAGAGCTGTGAGTATGATAGTAGAGCTGTGAGTATGATAGAGCTGTGAGTATGCTAGTAGAGCTGAGTATGATAGTAGAGCTGTGAGTATGATAGCAGAGCTGTGAGTATGATAGTAGAACTGAGTATTATAGTAGAGCAGTGAGTATGATAGAGCTGTGAGTATGCTACTAGCACTGTGAGTATGCTGCTAGAGCTTTGAGTATGATAGTAGAGCTGCGAGTGTGATAGAGCTGTGAGTATGCTAGTAGAGCTGAGTATGATAGTAGAGCTGTGAGTATGATAGTAGAGCTGAGTATGATAGTAGAGCAGTGAGTATGATAGTAGAGCAGTGAGTATGATAGAGCTGTGAGTATGCTACTAGCACTGTGAGTATGCTGCTAGAGCTTTGAGTATGATAGTAGAGCTGTGAGTATGATAGTATAGAGCTGTGACAATGCTTCCTTTAACTGTTTGAAAATTAATATTTTGCCTGATACATTACATTACATTTTTCATAGGAAAATAAATGAATCCTGTTCTATTTATATATTTTCTTCTTTCTCTCTCTCCTTCTTCCTCTCTCTCTCCCTCCATATTGCGTGTGTGTGTGATTTCCATTAAAGAAGCCTCATTCCAACTCACACAGAACCTACTTTAATCTCTGTCCTTCAGAGTAATCTTGCCTGTGTGCAAAATGGCTCACTTTATCACAGCTGAGGCAGCGGCAGAGCCTTCTTCTGCACAGTTCACAACCAGACATTAGGACATCATCTCCTCCACCGCCTCTCACCCTCTCTCTCACTCTCTATCTCTCTGTCCTTCTTTCTCCCTCGCTCCCTCTCTGTCCTTCTTTCTCCCTCGCTCCCTCTCTCTCCTACCTCTCTGTCCTTCTTTCCCCCTCGCTCCCTCTCTCTCTCCTCCCTCTCTGTCCTTCTTTCCCCCTCGCTCCCTCTCTCTCCTCCCTCTCTGTCCCCATCTATCTCTCTCTATCTCTCTGTCCTTCTTTCTCCCTCGCTCCCTCTCTCCTCCCTCTCTGTCCCATTCTATCTATCTCTCTTTCTCTCTGTCCTTCTCTCTCCCTCGCTCCCTCTCTCCTCCCTCTCTGTCCTTCTTTCTCCCTCGCTCCCTCTCTCTCCTCCCTCTCTGTCCCCATCTATCTCTCTCTATCTCTCTGTCCTTCTTTCTCCCTCGCTCCCTCTCTCCTCCCTCTCTGTCCCATTCTATCTATCTCTCTTTCTCTCTGTCCTTCTTTCTCCCTCGCTCCCTCTCTCTCCTCCCTCTCTGTCCTTCTTTCTCCCTCGCTCCCTCTCTCTCCTCCCTCTCTGTCCTTCTTTCTCCCTCGCTCCCTCTCTCTCCTCCCTCTCTGTCCTTCTTTCTCCCTCGCTCCCTCTCTCCTCCCTCTCTGTCCCCATCTATCTATCTCTCTTTCTCTCTGTCCTTCTTTCTCCCTCGCTCCCTCTCTCCTCCCTCTCTGTCCCCATCTATCGATCTCTCTTTCTCTCTGTCCTTCTTTCTCCCTCGCTCCCTCTCTCTCCTCCCTCTCTGTCCTTCTTTCTCCCTCGCTCCCTCTCTCTCCTCTCTCTCTGTCCTTCTTTCTCCCTCGCTCCCTCTCTCCTCCCTCTCTGTCCTTCTTTCCCCCTCGCTCCCTCTCTCTCCTCCCTCTCTGTCCTTCTGTCTCCCTCGCTCCCTCTCTCTCCTCCCTCTCTGTCCCCATCTATCTATCTCTCTTTCTCCCTCGCTCCCTCTCTCTCCTCCCTCTCTGTCCCCATCTATCTATCTCTCTTTCTCCCTCGCTCCCTCTCTCTCCTCCCTCTCTGTCCCCATCTATCTATCTCTCTTTCTCCCTCGCTCCCTCTCTCTCCTCCCTCTCTGTCCCCATCTATCTATCTCTCTTTCTCTCTGTCTCTGTCTAAATATTGTCCTCTTATTCGCTCGCTCTCAAATTATTGGCCTTTGTTGACATGTTAAAAAGCATCAGTAGCCAAGGCTACTGTAGTTTTCCTGTATGTTTTTTACATATAAAAAGGCCACTGCTCAGCGCCCTGGTGCTGTGAAACCTTCCATCAGGGAATGCTTTGAAAGCGCCCACCCCAAAAAAAAATTGTGCAAGTTGCGCGTGCATGCTTTGTTGGTCCTGGCTTACCTGGTTCTGGGACCCACCAGACGCCACTGTCGGCAATGGACCTTTCTGAACCGTCTACGAACTGGGGTTGGTCGCTTCAAATCATCCATGAAGAAGAGAGGCCCGGCAGACAGTGCTGCATGCGAGTGCGGTGAGCCTGAGGAGACTGACGAACACATAATTACCACCTGCCCCCGATACAGCGACCTTGGGTCACATGAAAGACGCTAAATAAAATAAAGTTATTATTATTATTATTATTATTATACAGACCACCCTTGGAAGCCAGCCTTTTCGACATAGGACCAGAGATGAGGGCATGGCTGCACGACACCTGAGTTGGATCTCTGATGTTACACGAAAGAAGAAGAAGTTCAACATGCTCTACAGCCATTGACCAGTCAGGCAGCCAGCCAGTTAGTCAGCCTGCCAGCCAGTTAGTCAGCCAGTCAGCCTGCCAGCCAGTTAGTCAGCCTGCCAGCCAGTTAGTCAGCCATTCAGTCAGCCAGATAGTCAGCCTGCCAGCCAGTTAGTCAGCCAGTCAGCCTGCCAGCCAGTTAGTCAGCCGGTGCCAGTCAGTCAGCCATTCAGTCAGCCAGATAGTCAGCCAGTCAGTCAATCAGCCAGCCAGCCAGCCAGCCAGCCAGCCAGCCAGCCAGCCAGCCAGCCAGCCAGCCAGCCAGTCTGTGTTTATACATAGCTAACAGATCCTATATTGTCTCCTCCTCCTGCTGGTATATGGGAGTGGTAGAGGACGTCAACAGACTGATTACAGCCCTGTGCCAATCCCACACCCTCTCCAGAGTCACGCCCTCTCTCCCAGTTCATTCTCTCCAGAACCAAGCCCCCTCTCCCTTGCCAGGGCCAACAGTCCGCCATGATATAGCACCCTCTATCTTGTCTAATCTATCTTCCTTTAATGCTTCCTCAAGCTATCTTTGTAGAGCGGAGGGCAGCATAACTTACTGGAGCTGGCAGCAGGACAGCTTGGCAGTATGCTTTATAGGGGGGATCCGCTGGGCAGCTAATGGAATATGTGCTGCTGTGTAGGTGGAAAACAACGAGTAGGACAAGGAGATCAAACTGTTGTTTGGCTGCTTTTAAGAGCATTCTGTACAAATTCCGGCATGGCTGACCCCTTCTGTGAAGCTCTGCATGCACAAATACACAGACAGGGCAAAACTCTGTCTACATATTCATATTGTTGTATTAATGACCAGTGGCGTCGTTAGGCATGGGCTTTCGGGGCTAAAGCCCCAGATGTTTTATGAATAGCCCCAGTTGAAAAATGTATATGTACACATTGTATATGTACACAAATACACAAATACACATTGTATTGTATGTATATGTACACATTTTCTGGGAAAATGGGGCACCAATATATATAACTGTTATATATATATATAACTGTGACTAGAGGGAACTCCCAGAGAGCCAGTAACTGCATTTTTCCCTCTCTGGATGAATTATCCATTAGGCACTACCCTATAAAGCTCAGCCTCAGCCTCAGCTGTAGTTAAAGGTCATTTAAGTGCAGCAGTTAGTGGTGCTGTGGACATTCAGTTAACTTAAACGAGTAAGAAAACACAGCTAGATCTCAACGACTCAACACTGAAGCTTTTTCACTGTATAGTGACCTCATCAGTTGTGTTGAGGTGCGTGTGTGTGTGTGTGTGTGTCCAGATCTGCCAGACCTCCAGTTCCATCTCCCCTGGTGACCATTTCCTGTCTAAGACCAGCTCACACAAACACACGCACACGCACACGCACACACACACACACACACACACACACACACACACACACAAACACACACACACACACACCCACACACCCTGACAGCATCGGGCTTTGGAGGCACACGTCACCTCCACTCAACACCAAGAGCTCCCCAGCAGTGAAGGAAAGGGAGGCCCAGCCAGGACCCAGGATGACAAACACACATGCACACACACCACCAGTAGAACGCAGTGGAACGGAGAAGAGGAGGAGGAGAAGGAAGAGGTTGGGTAGGCAGAGAGGCAGGCTTGGAGGACGACCTGCATCTTTTCCGGAATCCCGGGTCTCCAGTAACCACATGTACTCTCTCATCTGGGTGGACTTGTCATCTCCCTCACACTCTTCTTCACTTGGGTGGACTTATAATCTTCCTCACTGTTAACATACATTATTTGATATTGATACATATTTATGTATCAGCGAATTTTCTACAGGCAAATGTATTGCACTGTGTGGTCCTTTTGAGTCACCGTATGTCTTGGGCTCTCTGACGTCATCATGTTGCTATATGCGTATATGCGGGAAATGACTGAGCACATGAGTCAGTAAATGGTAAATGGTAAATGGACTGCACTTATATAGCGCTTTTCCACCTTAGCGGCACTCAAAGCGCTTTACAACGGCCTCTCATTCACCCATTCACACACCAATGGCGGTAGCTGCCATGCAAGGTGCTAACCTGCTCATTGGGAGCAATTTGGGGTTAGGTGTCTTGCTCAAGGACACTTCGACATGTGGACAGTCGGAGCTGGGATTCGAACCACTGACCCTTCGATCATTGAACGACCCACTCTACCAACTGTTGTTGCCAACCTACTGAGCTATGGAGTTGTATGGACGAAGCTCAATAGGAAAGCCCTAAAGATATTAAAGGAACATTATTCTGGAAGGAGTAAGCCCAGAATAATTCATTTATATGCCACACTGTCCAGGCTCCGTATGGGCGACAGAGAGACTGTCACAGACTATCTTATAACCGCAGAAGATGCCATTTTAGTCTTAAAGGATGCTGGGAAAACTATGAGCGAAGGACTATGTATAGCTATGATACTAGAAGGGCTGCCTGACTATTTCAAACCCCTAGCAGTTCATGTCACGCAGAAGGAAGACAACGTGACATTCATAGATTTCAAGAGAAGGTTAAGAAACTATGAAGAAGCTGAAAAGAGGAGCACAGCTGAGAGCACGGACAATTTGATGAAGACGGCGACACGGCAAGGCCGCAATTCAACAAAGACCTCAGCAAACAGCAGAAGAGAACAGGGGCGGACTGGCCATCGGGAGCATCGGGAATTTTCCCGGGGGCCTGGGGCGCGGCAACTGGCCTGGCTCGCGGTAAATGGCCTGCCCCCCCCCCCCCCCCGTCGACAAATCGCGCACCCCCCCCCCATCAACAAATCGCGCAGCACCCCCCCCCCCCCCCGTCAACAAAACGAAACTGAAGGTGTTCCATCTCAACCGGCTTGGCTCGTGGCCTGACTGGGGCTACATTTCCCAGCATGAAATATTCACCCAGTCCGGCCCTGGAAGAGAAGAAGATGCAGCATCACTTGTTACAGGTGCGGAAAAAAGGGACACAGGGCGAAAGGCTGTACGAGAAAAGTACGGTGTAACCACTGCAAAAGAGACAACCATGCTGAGGCCGCATGTAGGAGAAAACAAGATGATGCCAGAAAGGTAGATGATGAGGAGGCTGACGACCATGACCACGTGTTCAAAGCAAAGCACGGTAACAAGACAGGGCCGGGTTTCCCGATAAAGAACCTTCTTAAGGAACCCTTCTTAAGCAACCCTTTGCATGGGAGTTAAGAAGTACTTTTGAGTTAAGTGCTTCTTAAATCGTTCGGGAAACCCGGCCCAGAATACTCACAACAAAGGCCCCCGACCAACGTAAAAAATGAAAGGCATCATGATAGATGGAGGTGCAACGTCACACATCGTGAACGACATGAAGAAGTTCATTGACAAATCATTCAAGCCAAGCTCCCGTTCAGTCGAGCTGGCTGATGGATGAAAATGCACCGGGATGGCGCAACAGAGAGGAACTGCGTTGATCAACCTGCAGGACAGCAAGGGACGACAACACAGTGCAACTGAAAGACACTCTGTACATGCCAACGTATCCACATGACATCTTCTCCGTCGCCAGAGCCACAGATGGTGGAGCGACCGTCACCTTTAAGAAGGGAGACAGCTACACGATCACCAAAGATGATAGCAGGTTCAACATACATGAGAATGGTAATCTATATTATCTACTGTACCTACTTTAGAAGAGAATGCCGATCAGTGCAAAGCCTGTCACGCTGTACAGACATGGCACGAAATATTGGGTCATTGTAACCATGAGGATGGGCAAAAATTGCAGAATGTTGTAAAGGGTATGGAGATCAAGGGAAATAGAGATGTGAAGTGGCAGGACCAAAATAGATATGTGAAGTGTGTATTAAGGGCAAATTTGTTCAGACAAGAAATAAAGAACTTGACACCAGAGCTAAAAAGCCCTTAGAGTTGGTTCACACCGACTTAGCAGGCCCAATGCAGACGGCAAGCATAGAAGGATTTAAATAAGCGCAATCTTTTACTGATTATTACTCAGGTACAATGATGGTATACTTTTTAAAGTCAAAGAGTGACACTGTACAAGCTACAGAAAGGTTTCTGGGTGACATAGCACCTTACGGTGAAATTAAGTGTATTCGGTCAGATAATGGTACAGAGTTTACCAGTAAAGATTTCAAAGGCCTAATGACTAAAAATAAGATCAGACATGAAACATCTGCGCCGTACTCCCCACATTAAAATGGCGCAGCAGAGCGAGGGTGTAGAAGGGGATATGAGTAGATGCCTATTGATAGAGAGCGGACTGCCAGGGTACTTATGGAGTTATGCCATGCAAACGGCAGCATACATACGGAACAGGTGTTACAATAGGATAATTAAAAAAAAAGGCCATATGAAATGTTCACGGGGCGAGAACCAAATGTGTCAAAACTACAAAAGTTTGGATCTGAGTGTTTTGCCTACAAACAGGAGAAAGGAAAGTTAGAGTGTACAAAAGGATTTTTTGTCGGCTATGATAAAAAATAGTCTAGCCTATCTGGTTTATTACCCTGAGACAGAAAAAGTCCAAAGACATGTGGCTTGTGAAGTTCTCAAATAAGACACCAAGAGAGAGGGGAACTCAAACAGAGTCAAACACAGAGGTTGACAACAATGTACTGATACCAGTAGAAGTACCAGAGGTTAAAACTATTGAGAGTGATGTAAATGATGAAACCACTGTGAATGAAAATGAGGATGACATTCGAGGTGCAGGTCCCGGAGTTTCCGAGACTGTTGAAAGGAGGTACCCACGGAGAGACAGGAAGAAACCTGCTCACTTCCAGGAATTTGAAATGGAGGATGCTGGGGAGAGATTGAACATATGCATACTGTAGACTCTTGTTACAGAGCGGTATGCGATATCCCTCAGTCCTTCCAAGTCCAAGCAATGGAAAAACGCAATGAAAGAAGAAATGAGCTCACTGAAGGCAAATGAGACCTACAGCCTCACAGAATTGCCCCCGGGTAAATGTGCAGCGGGGAGAAAGTGGGTGATTGCACTTAAGACGGATATCGATTGAATCGAATTGGAGAAATGCAAAGCAAGATATGTAGCTAAGGGCTACAGCCAGAAACAAGGGACAGACTACGAAGAGACATTTTCACCAACTGCTGATATGTCTAGTGTAAGGGTGATTATGCAAAAGGCTGCACAAGAGAATTTACATTTGCACCAAATGGATGTGAAAACGGCGTATTTACACGCACTTATTGATTGTGAGTTATACATAGAACAACCGGAAGGGTTTGACATAGAGTATTCAAAGGAGAACCAGAATGAAAAAGTAATAATACTGATCTGGGTTGATGACTTAATCCTAGCTAGCAATGAGCCCATACTGGTGAATGTAAAGAAAATACTCACTGAGAGATTCAAAATGAAGGATCTGGGTAGGTTGAAGTATTTTTTTAGGCATAGATTTCAATCAAACAGAAGGCCAAGTCAAAATGTCTCAAACAAGATATGTCAACAAAATTTTGGAAAGATTTGTCATGCAGGAGTGTAGAACCAGAGAGACTCCATGTGAACCCAAGATGGAGGATTCAGAGGATAGTGAAAAATTGACAGACCCCAAAGAGTACAGAGGCAGTGGATAGCTTACTCCACTTATCCACCAGGCCAGACCTGAGCTATGTAGTAAGTAACCTATGTAGACACTTTGCAGAGCCAACCGAAGAACATTGGACAACAGTAAGACATGTTTTCAGATATCTTAAAGGAACAATGGATCAAGGACTAACCTTCAAACGAGATGACACAACTAGTTTAGGACTAAGAGTGTTCACTGATGCTGACTGGGCATCCGATACCTCAGACAGACGCAGCATTACAGGCTATTGCGTCAGCTTAAGCCAGGGAAGTGGTTTGATTTCATGGAAGACACGAAAACAACAATCAGTGGCTCTCTCTACCTGCGAGGCAGAGTATTATGTCGCTATGCAGGAGTGTCTCTATTTAGAGCAGCTACTAGGGAACTTAGACAACTGCAAATGTGCACAGACAAAAGTATTTGAAGACAATCAGGGCACAATAGCAATTGCCAAGAACCCAGTACACAGACAAAGGTGTAAACACATTGATATCAAATATCACTTTATCAGAGAAATAGTAAACAGTGGGAGAGTGATATTAGAGTATTGCCCCACAGAGCAAATGGTGGCAGATCTAATGACTAAACCAGGAACTAAGTTAAAACTAAAGAGATTTAATCAGGACCTATTTGGCACTTAGAGTGCACAGAGCACAGACAGTTTTTTTTGTTTACACATATTGTTAAGGTACAGAAGGTATTTTTGTTGTTTTCAGGTGAACCCCGGTAAGTTTAATTCGAGTGGGGGTGTTAACATACATAATTTGATATTGATACATATTTATGTATGAGCGAATTTCCTGCAGGCAAATGTTGTATTGCACTGTGTGGTCCTTTTGAGTCACCGTATGTCTTGGGCTCTCTGACGTCATCACGTTGCTATATGGAAATGACTGAGCACATGAGTCAGTAGTTGTAAATGGTAAATGGACTGCACTTATATAGCGCTTTTCCACCTTAGCGGCACTCAAAGCGCTTTACAATGGCCTCTCATTCACCCATTCACACACAAATGGCGGTAGCTGCCATGCAAGGTGCTAATCTGCTCATTGGGAGCAATTTGGGGTTAGGTGTCTTGCTCAAGGACACTTCAACATGTGGACAGTTGGAGCTGGGATTTGAACCACTGACCCTTCGATCATTGAACGACCCACTCTACCAGCTGAGCTACAGCCGCCCCTTACTAGACCTAGTTGTATGGACGAAGTTCAATGAAGAGAGAATAAATATGTCAATAGGCTAAAGAAGACCTGCAAGTCCAGTCTGTTTATTTGACACGCAAGTTCAAGGAAACAACTCAACACTCACACTCTTCCTCACCTGTTGGGGCCCATCATCTTCCTCACCGAGGCCGAAGTCTACTCTTCTCTCTGATTCACTTTCTTCTTACTGCTGAACCCAGAGTTCCAAATGTATTCCTTTTCATGCATTGCCATGAGAGAGAAAGAGAGAAAGTGAGAGGAGGGGGTTGGAGAGAGATGGATCGCTGCGTTAGGCAGGGTAGACATGCAGAGCAGAAACAAAGGTTGAGGATAGGCCAGACCTAAGGCTCACATGCTATACTGCCCAGCTAACCATGATTGATGACACACTCACGCGCACGCACAAGCATGTGCGCAAGCACGCACACACATGCACACACACACACACGTGCACACACAATCGCAGCACCTCCATGTTCAGCCTGGGTATCAAATACAGCTAGTTGTATATCATCTTTCATATGTATTATAAAATCTATAGGTGATGAAAATCATCAGTTTGGTGGGGTAGTTGATTTGTGAAATGGTGGAATCAATACTAGTTACTGTAGTACTGCAGGTACTGTAGGTGTTTGATCATATAGTGCTGAAGGCAGGTGTTTGATCTTGTAGTACTGCAGGTAGGTACAGTGTTTGATCCTGCAGGAATCAGTGCTGAGAGGAAAACCCAGCCAACCTTGCTGCTACCTTCTCCAGCAGCATCAAGAGCAGTGTTAGCAAGGCTCTCTTTGGTAGGCTGAGGGGAGTTAGCAAGGCTCTCTTTGGTAGGCTGAGGGGAGTTAGCAAGGCTCTCTTTGGTAGGCTGAGGGAAGTTAGCAAGGCTCTCTTTGATAGGCTGAGGGGAGTTAGCAAGGCTCTCTTTGGTAGGCTGAGGGGAGTTAGCAAGGCTCTCTTTGGTAGGCTGAGGGAAGTTAGCCTTGTGAGTCTCCTGTGGGCAGCTAGATGAAAGTGGTCAATCAGTACTGTGTGTGTGTGTGTGTGTGTGTGTGTGTGTGTGTGTGTGTGTCAGTTCTCGCACAGACATGTGTGTGGGAAGGCGTTCAGAGCTGTGTAGTTAGAGCTGCAGTGGCCCTAGGTGATCAGCTCCTCCCACTGCATCAATCTCTCACATAAGAGAATTGTTCTCTATCGACTGTGTGACTCCAGTTAATACCTGGCTGTTGTTTCCTGAGAGACTTCAAGAGAGCTTCGACCATCTGTAAATATTTGTTTTTTTTATCCACTTTGTAATTAAACTGACTTCTGATGAGATATATTCTTCTGAAAGCTTGTCTTTCTCTGCAGAGCGTCCACTGTTCAAAGGTAGAAGAGAAAAACACTAATTCTGTGAGCAATTATCTACGGTGCCTCGGGTTCAGTATATTGATTTGTGCCAAGATAAACAGAAATCCAGGTTCAATTATGTGATAAATTTTTCATGCCTCCTTGATGAGGTTTCTTTGAAACCTTACACACTGCACTTTCTCTGAGTGAAGAGACAGCAGAAGTCCTAATTAGCAAACCTTTACATCTCCATATGGTCTATCTGCAAACCTGCCTGTCTGTCGACAGTGCTGCCTATCTGTCCGCGGAGCTGCCTGTCTGGAGGTCAGAGCTGCCCTGAATTATTGATGCCCAGGATGGTGCCAAGATATCAGTTAATATTCCAAATCCAGCATTGGACGCCCCTGAAGAGGGACAGGCAGAGACAGGAGCAAAACAACCACAGACAAGTCTTTCATCTCTCTGGTCTCCAGGCAGCTCTAGGCCTACTGGTTCCCTGGTCTAGAGGGCAGCCCTAGGCAGCATGGTCACCAGGTCTTGAGGTCTGGAAGGCAGCACTGTGCCCCAACCCCATCTCTATATCCAGGCCCAGCCACGACCCCAGCCACACCCCCAGCCACACCCCCAGCTCCAGCCCCAGCTCCATCTCCAGCCCCAGCTCCATCCCCAGCCCCAGCCCCAGCTCCACCCCCAGGCTCCACCCCCAGGCTCCATCCCCATCCCCAGCTCCATCCCCAGCTCCATCCCCAGCCCCAGCCCCAGCCCCAGCCCCAGCCCCAGCTCCATCCCCAGCCCCAGCCCCAGCCCCAGCCCCAGCCCCAGCTCCATCCCCAGCCCCAGCCCCAGCCCCAGCCCCAGCCCAGCTCCATCCCCAGCCCCAGCTCCATCCCCAGCCCCAGCTCCATCCCCAGCTCCATCCCCAGGCTCCAGTCCCCAGCCCCAGCTCCATCCCTAGGCTCCATCCCCAGCCCCAGCTCCATCCCCAGGCCCCATCCCTAGGCTCCATCCCCAGCTGAGAAAGCCTCCTGGGACAGATCGCTAGAGGTGTGCACAGTCCTGATAGTACTGGTATTAGAGCACTGAATAGGACCTCAGACAGTCATTTGACATGTATAGTTAATATCAGAGGCTTTGGGTGTAATTAATCCTTTAATGAACATGGAGAACATGCAGATTGTTCCCCTGATAGTTATTCATGTCCTCCTTATTTATCTATTTTTGACGATGAGGACAATAAATGGGCTGTTATGTGGAGCAGACGGCGGACATACCCGATGCTCTATTAAATCTGGTTCTCATAGCTCACTGCTCAGAGACAATGCAGATGTAATTATCTAGATCTGAATAACCAGATCTGAATAACCATCAGGTTAGCACATGTGTGGAGTTCTGTCATTGGGGAACAGTGTGTTGGAATGCATCTTCATTTGCAGGTCATATACAGCCAGAGTAATCACAGCTACTGTCCCCTAGAGAGCCTGGCTCCAGGGCCGCGTCTACATCTGGGGACACGCTGTATAGGTGATGTTTTGCTGATATTGGTCCTTCAGGAGACCAGAGAGAGAGAGATAGTGAGTAGGCATTTTTAGACAGAGCTTCCGCAAATTGGCTGCAAATAGTTCCCGCAATGGACCCCCAATATCTGCGCTCTGCCCATTTAGATAGAGGTAATATTTCCGTGGCAGATCTTTGTTTAGATAGCATTAGCCGCGCCTCCGCATTTAAAAGAGGCGTGAACAATCAACAGTTCGTCAGTAGTCTTACGTGTTGGCGTAACGGCAGACGAAAAGGGGAGTTGGGTCGTTGCGGGAATATCACTACCTCAAAAGACGGAACGAAAGGGGGGAGAATCTGTTACACCAATCCGTGTCTGTTCAATTAAGACCAACGACAAAACGTACGATTGGCGCAAGTACTACGTCTAAACAAGTCTGTCTGAATGACCCTATCGTGTGTGCATGTGTGTTTAATCAATCAGCGTAGTGACAAAGCAGTGTTCTCAAATATCACAGCTAACACCCCTGAAGTTGTTGTCAATAAAAAATCTTAGAAAGGTGTTCATTATGGAGGTTAGCTGTACTTTGGATTACAGTTTAGAGGAAGCCTTTCTAACCAAGGTGCTGAAATAGCAACACCTAGAACAGACCATTTCACAAGTAGGCTACAGTGTAGCCTATTATATTTGTCAGCCTGTCATGTGCACAAGTTGGTTGTGAGGAGCCTCCAGATGGCCGGCCTCCCTAGCAGAACGGCCAAGCAGTTAGCAAGGTACTACTCAGATTCAGCCATTATTGGAAGCCGCTCAATATGATGGAGGCACTGCTTTCTATAGCCATGAAGAAGGCTACTGTGTCGTGTCATTGTCATCATCTTGTGTGTACTGTATGCAGCAACGTAACTGTCAACTAGTCACTTATGTAACTGACTGATGTCTGACGGCACTGCTAGTGTTTATGTCCTTCTGTTTCTGTTTAACATAAATAAAAGATTCAAATGTGCGCGTGCTCCAGTTTTATATACCGAAAGCATTCTAGGGTAGATCGACTGTGTGTGTGTGTGCGTGTGTGTGTGTGTGTGTGTGTGTGTGTGTGTGTGTGTGCGTGTGTGTGTGTGTGTGTGCGTGTGTGTGTGTGCGTGTGTGTGTGTGCGTGCGTGTGTGTGTGTGTGATTGGAGAGCGAGGAGGAACAGGTTTTTAACTAAGTACTGACAGCAGCCCCAGCCAGCAAGTGTTTAGCTGGCCATTAGATTCTGCCAGAGTGAATCAGCCAATAGCATGCCAGTAAACGGTTTACTCTGCTTCCTGTCTCGCTGATGTCACTGTCATGTCTCTCAGCGCGTGGAATTGCTTGGACACCCGGAGACACAAGCAGATTCCTTGTTTGCCTTGTTTTTCTTCTCTCTCTCCCTCCCCCCCTCTCTCTCTCCCTCCATCTCTCTCTCTCTCTCCATCCCTCTATCACAGACTATAGTGTGCTGTTCTGTGGAGTCCAGTCTCTGTTATAGCCATCGGGCTGAACATGCGATACACAGCCCATAATGATACAGCCCCTTAGACCAATACCGTGGCAACTGTCTTAGCAGCCAAGTTTGAGTACCTGCTGTCCTGTTGTGTCCCATAACCCTGAGATTCTACTGAGCATGCTCAGTAGAAGGTCAGAGGTCAAAGGTCCAGTAGCAGACCCAATATGAGATCCAGTACCACTGTGACTACTGGTGTCACTTGTTCTTATAGAAGGCTTTACTGACGACGACTGGGATGTACAGTTGGTTCACTTAACTTTGGATAATTACGTCTGCTGAATGATTGAAATGTAAATGCATATACGTAAATATGTCCAGTAGAAGGTCTCTGTAGGTAGAGGTTCTGGTACCAGAACAGGGAGGGACTCTCACACATGAGACCCAATCATGGAGATGCTTTCATTCATAAACACAACGGCTGCTTGAGGTCTGGTCTTCAGTAATCCCATGAACAAGTTCTTCTATGTTGCTCAACTTAAAGACATAATTTCCTGCCAGAGGAAGGGTTCAGAATGGAGGTTATCAGCATAATCTAGAATTGACTGATTACACAAAGTCAAGGCCTGATTAGCTAATAATAATAACTTTCATTTGTATAGCGCTTTTCATAAAACCCAAGGTCGCTTTACATAGGGGCAGAACAGACAATAGTCAAACATGGTAGACAGGGACACACAACATTAAGAAACGGAAGCTACATGTGTGTGTGTGTGTGTTCATGTGTGTGTGTGTGTTCATGTGTGTGTGTGTGTGTGTGTGTGTGTGTGTGTGTTCATGTGTGTGTGTGTGTGTTCATGTGTGTGTGTGTGTGTGTGTGTGTGTGTGTGTGTTCATGTGTGTGTGTGTGTGTTCATGTGTGTGTGTGTGTGCGTGCATGTGCGCAGCACGGCCTCATCACGTGGTACTGCCTCGTCTCTGTTGTCTCCAATGTGAGCTGAACAGACAGGGTGACCTATCTGTCACTCTGACACTGTGAAGCTACTGGCAGAGACCATGACAGACAGGGACAGCCATGCCACACAATAGCATGGCACTGAATATAGCAGCTAGCACACTCCTTTCACTCTGCCTCGTAGCGCTGTAGCTAGCGCATGCATCGCGCCCTGCCTTCCAGTATCCTAACTCATACAATCACACTATTATGCCCGCAATCCTACCTTTCACAATACATTACCTTGATAGAATATTGGGGTCACATTATTATTTTCTCTTCATTAAAGTCCTGCTGCAGGATGTTAACACTTCATTTCCTCCCGCCTCCCTCCTCTCTCAGACATCTGTCTCTCTGCTGGACATCTTTAGAAGAGAAGAAATAAGTCACAGCCCTTTACGTTTAATAGAGTTGGTCTGTTTTGCCTCAGCCAGTTAAATGGGTAATACAAATTTGAATGTTCAAAGTGAATTGATAAGACTGTGACCCAAATTCTGCCCTTTGTAGCGCCCAACCCCTGTGAAACACCAATCACAATGCTGCTGCTAAATCATAGTAACCAATCAGTGCTGCTCCAGAAACGTGCATGTATGAGATAGAGAGAGTGACAAAGAGACAAAAACAGACGGAAGAAGAGAGGCAAGGCGAGAGACAGGGACAAGAGAGACAGAGAGGTGAGGAGGAAAAATGAGAGAGAGAGAGAGAGAGAGAGAGAGAGAGAGAGATATGAGCTACAGTAACAGCTGCCTCAGGTCTCTCTCCCCATCCTCTGCCAAGGTCACAGGAAGGGTTTGGTAACAGGGATGAACAGAGCTGATCTCCTCCTCAGGCCGGCTTCCACTGACTCCATTAATCAACCAGAGTTAGTTACACAGGCAGAGCAGAGCTTGGAGAGAACGTGGGTAGATCTTATGTTGTAAACACATGCATTAAAACTGTCTTTTCGCTCATCCCAAGGTGCCTAACTAACTCTGGAGACTCCCTGTAGACCCGCCAGCAAATCTAATCTCCCTGTAGGATCCAAGTCTGATCTCCCCGTAGGACCTAGCTCAGTCTAATCTCCCTGTAGGACCCAAGTCTGATCTTCCCGTAGGACCTAGCTCAGTCTAATCTCCCTGTAGGACCTAGCTCAGTCTAATCTCCCTGTAGGACCCAAGTCTGATCTTCCCGTAGGACCTAACTCAGTCTAATCTCCCTGTAGGACCCAAGTCTGATCTCCCCGTAGGACCTAGCTCAGTCTAATCTCCCTATAGGACCCAAGTCTGATCTCCCCGTAGGACCTAGCTCAGTCTAATCTCCCTGTAGGATTGTAAACCAGTCTTTATTATGGTGTGGCCCATCCTCCAACGTTTTTACTGTGTCCAGCGTGCTCATCTTGATTCAGAAATACATGTTGGAGAATTGTATTGCTGAGCCTTCCTTTTCCAGCTGGTCTTCTCCATGTATTCTGGTGAATCAACCAGATGGGTCATTCAGGTTTTGTACAGACTACTGTAAGGTAAATAGCATGACAAAACTAGATTTGTGCCGATTTTTTTTGTCAGAACATCAATGGACACCAGTGACCACTCTGTGAGTTACCCGTCTTTGACGTAACTTTGATATCGGCCGTTCTATATGATCGTAAATATCCGTATAACATGGCTTATAATGCTAAATTCCGAACCTGTCCTTTAAGCCTGAGGGAGGAAGAGGAGGAGAACGATGGAGAGGTGGTGGAGAAGGAAGAGGAGGACGAAGTGGTATCGTAGTGTCTGTAGGAGGCGACAGCTGTGGTCTATGAAGGCACTCTGGGAGGCTGACTGATGAAGTGAGGCAGGGGGGGGTCCATTCAACCACAGCACTATCACCTCTCTCTAGACCACCTCCCTCTCACTCTTATTCTCTCTCTCTCTCTCTCTCTCCTTCCCTCTTTCTGTCACTGTCTCAAGGTTTAATGTTCTGTAAAAATGGAGCTTGCTTCACTAAGCTCCTTTTATTAGTTTTTCTTTTTATAGGCTGGGATTTGCACAAATAAATGTCCTGGTGTCCATATGTTCACTACGGGCCAGTGGCTAAGTTCTGCTTCTCAGGCTGCCTCTCAGGCAATTAGCGGGCAGAGAGGAGGCGGGGCTCCCTCTCATGATGACATCCCCAGGCTCTGCCTGTGGAGAAGTATCATTCTCCGGCCATCAGGGATAGACCCTGCTCTGTGACGCATCACGCAAGTAAACAAGCCGGAATGTAAAATGAACTGTTTTGATTCACTGATCAAATTATAATCTGAGGATTTAATCTGTGAGAACAAGCCGTACCAACAAGGTGTTCAGACGCCACATTGTTTTTATACCCTGCAGAATGAATTATTAATGCTTCTCATTCCAAGCCTCTGGCTCCAGCCCGCTTTGCTCCGCTAGGCCAGGAGAGCAGCGGGCTGCTGGTAATTGCTGAAAGGTGATCCATTATGAATGAGAGGGCCTTGGTATTCTGTAGCAGTGTGGTTCAGAGGTCTGCCGTGGACAGAGGAGGGAGTCTGTTGGTAGGGCACATCTGGAGCCGCGGCACGGGAGAATGGCTTTGATCACACCTTCAGAGTGGCAGGCCTCTGTGATCCTATGCTGAACTGAGAGACGATGGAGCAGGGTGACCGATGGAGAAGGAGAGGAGAAGGACAGGGGAGGGGAGGATGGAGGAGATGAGGATGGACACTGGGAAAAACAGCGGACTTGACGTTCAAACTGATAGCAGTGGCACACTGTAGAACGAAACAGAAAAGTGAAACAGAGCGAGGAGAAAGAATACGGTTGTAGGAGAAAAGATACGGTTGTAGGAGAATGGTGGTTCGATAGGAGGCTTTGAAGGAGTTCTGAGGCAGACGGAGGAGTCGAAGGAGGGAGGCCTCGCGTGCTCTTCTGTCCTTGGACGTTCATCAGGGAGCCAGCGGTCACATCTTAATGGACAGCATGTCTCTCCCTAAAAGCTTTCGCTCCTCTGGGGTTGACTGGGTTTTAAGAAATAAACACCATTTGACAGGATCATGATACGCTGATGAACTGGTGCATGTCCCTCGCCAGACTGACTGACTATGGCTACTGACGATGGTCGTTTCATCGTACCGTGCTCAAGACCAGCCGTGATGGTAGCTTTACAGCACCATGCTAAAGGCTATGGATGAGGGGTGTCTGGGGTGCAGACTATAGACCAGGGGTGTCTGTGGTACTGTGCTACAGACTATAGACCAGGGGTGTCTGTGGTACTGTGCTACATACTATAGACCAGGGGTGTCTGTGGTACTGTGCTACATACTATAGACCAGGTGTGTCTGTGGTACTGTGCTACATACTATAGACCAGGGGTATCTGTGGTACTGTGCTACATACTATAGACCAGGGGTGTCTGTGGTACTGTGCTACATACTATAGACCAGGTGTGTCTGTGGTACCGTTTCTCTTAGGTTGCTCATGTAGGAGGTCTATAAAGAGCCAGGTAAGAAATGCCTCACATCCTGTATGTCATGTCCTGTTGGCCACATGCCAACATCCCCTAAGTTGGTCAACAGCCCTCGCTGGAAGACGTCTACTGTGACTCAAACCTCCATTGTACTCTCTACTAAAGAAATGTGATGTGAAAGACCTCAAGTCAAATCAAACTTTTAATATGTATATAGTACATTTCATACAGATAACACAGAATAAAATGGGGGGGGGGAATCCAGGAATCTAGCAGGAATCCAGCTCAGAGAATCACTCCAAGGAGGAGTGACCTCATTCGGAGCTAAAGCCTTTTGTCTGCTGCCCTTGTCCAACAGACGTGTGACTGGCATCTCCTGGCAACTCAGCCGGAACGAGCGAGACCAGCTCTCTCCGTGAGTCTGTACCCTGCAGAGAGACAAGGTCTGCCTAATCTCTCTCAGCAGACACACGCAGGACGCTAAATGAGCCTAATGTGCCTTTGCATACTGTGTTCATCCACCACACCAGGGGACAGAAGAGTCAATACACTGGGAATACATCAGCAGACATTTCAGTAATAGTTTAGAGGACTGATTCTGCTGTGAACTCATCCTCCCACAATGCTTACTTAGTTAGTCTGGGGATTTCACAGTGTTGGAACAAGATCAAGATTCACATAGTCATGTTTGATATCCAGAAACATTCTCAACGGCTCTTACCAGTACAGCAACACCCACTTGCTACACAGGTAGCCTTGCATCATCATATTTTGCATACAACCAAAGAATACTAGATATACACATTCTCTAGTCTGCTTGTTGAGGTTTGTAAGACTACACGACTCTCAAAGTCATCAGTACTGCACACACAATACAACTTCTTTGTCTTGAAAGCTTGAAGTCGTGGTGGGTCTTCCACTACATGACTGATCGGCGAGGCAGGGTCACACATTACCAGATGATTCACAAGGAGGAGTCCCCGACGAGTCTGTGTTCTCCAAAATACATTTGACAATTTTTCCGTTGGGGATTAACACATTTAGGCTACTAAGGCTTTCTATCTATCTAAAACACACATCTATCTGAGACGAATGCATCAAGGGTTCTGTTGTCTGCAGACTAAATAAATAATTTTGCAATGAAAGCGTTCTTTCCCCTTGGGGTGGGGCAGGCTTGCTGGCAGAAGCGTTTGATTTCACTACAGGATTTGTTCCTGATATGACCCGAGATATTTAAGATATTTAGTCAGAGCTTACAGTAGAACTGATCAGGGACACATTGGGGACTCTTAGACCCTGTTTAGAATTGTTTTAAAATGTGTTTTGGACGATCAGGTCACAAGTGGACAGCGAGACGCATCATCGTTTACACCTGTGTCTATCATGTGTTTCCAAATGTATTCAGCTGACCACTTATGTTTGTATATAGTAGCCATAGTCACTCACTCACTCCTGTCTGCGTCCATGTAAAAAAAACACAAAAAAAAACAATAATTAGTCGGTTTGACTTAAAGCAGATTTTAAAAAGTGTGTATGAAAGCAACTCAAGATGTTTGAAGAACTAATGTACACATAGTAGGACTATTCAAACTGTTTCGATTGACAGGACAAGTCATTTGCGACTTTCAAAAGAGCGCAGGATAAGACGAAAAAGGAGAAAAAATATCTTACAATGATGGCGTGTTTGTCGGGGACGCATCAGGACAGTAAAACCCCAGGCAGGGATGTTTGGTTGAAGAACAGCAAAATATTGTCCACACACTCACACTTACGCGCCTTGGCACTTTTATTTGAAATGAAACAAAAATTTGGCTTCGGGCTAGGCTGGCCTGGGAGCACATGGACTTGAGAATTAAAAAATAAATTGTAACAATAATCTAGCCAAACAACGTCAACAACTTCTGTTACATTTTTAAGTATCTTTCCTGCAGACATCTCTACAGTATGTTGTTTTCCTGTCTTTCCTGTCCTGTCTGACTGTTGCTCCCCTTCACCTGAAAACTTCTCCTTTTAACGGAGTCTTCATGGCCAACCCTTACCCCCCTGGAGTGAACACAACAAGGTAAGGCTGACGAGAAGCCGGAGTTAGAGGGAGAGAGCGCTGAAAGGTGGTTGGTATTGGACAGGGAATCTGACGTTGTGAGAACACCACAGGGAGGGAGAGCATAAGGGTGCTTTACGTAGTTACGGAGGCTAGCAGGAGGCCTTCATGTGGATATAACCCAGATTAATTAGGTTTCTGCACAAGGTTCGAGATTAGACACTTGTCAGGCAGAATTATGAGACTTCCTCTGATGCCAAGGCCATTAAAGCTCAATTTGCATTTTAGGAGGAGGAAAAGGAGAGGGAAGAGAAGGAGAAGGAAGCAGTGGAGGAAGAGGAGAGAGAGGCGGAGGAGGAGGGAACCTACGAAACCCAGAGTTAGACCGTGTATGCTGTTAAGTAGAGCAGAACTGACCTCAAACGTGGTGCTTGTATCAACCCATCGGCCCTTGAGCGTTCGTCTGCTGGGGTTCCCAGCCTTCTCTGTTCCCCTCTGATGGCGTTCAGCAGTTAGGAACTCTGCTGGACACACTCCTTGCTCTGAGGGACACTGAACCGCCTGTGCTGAGGAAACCGACACACACACGCACACACACACACACTGTGCCAAGTGAACGGCCCCGTTGTCACAGTCATCAGACCCTGGTCAAGCCAGACCCGTGCTGGGAGGAAGACGAGAGTCATGCTGCGCCTCTAATGAGGTGCAGCAGCAGTGTTGGGCCTGGAGACGCCCCAGATCCGGAGGGCTCTGGACGCTCTCCACTCCCTCCGATCACAATCATCTGAACAGACCATTATAACAACCCGTTATAACAAACAATTAACCTAGGAACCAGCCTGCCCATCTGCTCTGCTGGAACACAGGCCAGCATTGTACTACTGCACACACACAGTATCCTCCTCTTTCCATCCATCCCCTCTTCTGCTCTGCCCTTTGACTCCTCCCTTTCTTACCATTGAAGACAAGAAAATAGCTCTTACCATTGAAGACAAGAACATCAGAATCCCACAGATCTTTAGTAGGACCTGAGTTTAGGACCCGCCTTGGGTCCACATCTTTTGCCCTCCAGGATCAATAGATGGCCAGCACACCCTCATTGACCCTGGTACACTGTAATATCATTTTTAAGTTGATCCACTGGGAGGAAATCCAGACCTGGAGGAGCTACAGTATTTATGCACATAATCAATTTAGCCTTTTTCACGCTGTAACATCAATAGAGGAAGTGTGTGACAACCAGTAACTGGCCTTGGATTACCAACATGCGCTGCCTGTGGTGCTAGATCTGACTGCCATCACCCCCTAATATACTCAAATATATAAATGTTGGATTAAGTCAATTATCACACTCAGATCATTACATAGCAGTGGACCCAGAGGGAAAGTTTGAGTCGTATTTGGCACACATGCATTTGTGAACCCTGGTTACAAACTCTTTGAACCACTCCTCTCCGACAGGAGGCTACAATAATCAATGCGAGTGTTGATGAAAGCATGTATTACTCTCTCTAAGTCTTTGGGGGAGAGATAACCCTTAACCTTGGCAAGAAGCCTTAGTAGGAAGAAGCTGGTTCTTATGACAGATCTGACCTGTTTGTCAAATTTAAAAGTACTGTCAAAGGTCACCCCGACATTTTTGACTGAAGAACGGATATTTGGGGAGAAGGGGCCCAACAAACCAGTGGTACTGTCTGGTGGGTCATGACCCAACATAATGATCTCAGTCGTATTTTCATTAAATAATGTTTCTCATAGTGAATGGAATTGTTTAAATGTCAGGAGGCCAGATTGTATCTATGCCAACACTTGCTCTGGCTGCACCACCTTTGTGCTCATTACTTAGCAACCACAAATGGCAATTTTTATATTTTCTATATTTTGACAAAAATTTAATTGTATTGTACATAGCTAGAGACCCTCACAGACCCATCATTACATTCTGAAACACTTTCTGCTGGAAAATAACCCTGAATGAGTCACTGCAGCGTTGGATGATATTCCACACAGATCGTGTTCTGTGTTCAGTTTAGTCTTCCTGTGTTTGTTTCAGAGAAGCAGCCTATTTGCTTATTGACAGTCCATAAGGGGAGCCCTTTAACCAGCCTTCAGAGCGTCTCTCCTGCCTGGAGCTCTCCTCCTCCTCTCTCTCTCCCTCCTCCTCCTGGAGCCCTCTCTCTCTCTCTCTCCCTCCCCCTGGAACATTACTGTCTCCTCCCCCTGGAACCTCACTGGCTTCCCACTCGAAACATCACTGTCTCGTTCTCCTGGAGCTCTCCTCCTCCTCTCTCTCTCCCTCCTCCTCCTGTAGCCCTCTCTCTCTCTCCCCCTCCCCCTGAAACATCACTGTCTCGTTCTCCTGGAACTCTCCCTCCTTCACTTGAACCATCACTGTCTCCGTCCACCTCCTAGAACATCTATATCTGCCTCCTCCTCCTTGAACACTACCATCTCCCTCCTCCTGCTCATGGAACATCACTGTCTCCTAGCCTGTCTCCTAGCCAGTCTCCTAGCCTGTCTCCTAGCCTGTCTCCTAGCCTGTCAACTAGCCTACCCAGTTCTCAGCAGCTGTGCGCTTGGTGTTGTTTAGCTACACACACCCTAACGGCTCTGTTGTACATTCTGAAAGACTTCATGCTGGAAAATCACCCTGAATGAGTCCATGCAGAGTAGGATGATATTCCATACAGATCATGTTCTGTACGTAACCGGGGTTCAGTGCGTTTGTCTTCCTGTGTTTGCGTGCTTCCAGAGGATCAGTCTATTTGGTTATTTTCAGTCCATTAGAGGAGCCCTTTAAGCAGGAAGACAAACGGTCATGTATAATTGTGCAGCGGAAAAGAAAGTGTACGACCCCATGTCTCACCTCAAAATAATGAACATTTTTTGTTTTGTTTATGAACAGCTCCCGGCCCAGATTCCCAAAAGCATCTTACAGTTAAGATCATTCTACAGTGCTCTGTTTTCATTGCTTCGTTGTTTGAACACAGACAGACTTGAGGCACAGAGAGAGGGAGAAACAGACAAGAATCAAATAACCAAATCAATGAAAGTGTAAAAAAAAATAACTCCAAGATGCTTTTGGGACACTGGGCCAAGATATGTATTGATCTTGTCTTTGTTGTTTTCATCTTCTCTGAGCCTTTTGGAAATATTGGAAAACATAGTAAATATATTAGCTAGCATCATACGTGCTTTACGTTTAGTGTAGCAATGTAACAAAGTCATCCATGGTAGTAGTACAGGCCTACACTTTTTCTTTCACCAGCGAATTAGCTTAATGTTAGCTAGATAACATTAGCAGCGATCATCAATGCTCCGTTGCCCCTAACATCGGTCAGTTGTTGACTATAAATCAAATGTGTCTGTGGCGTGTTTCGCTTGTTGCCTTTGATGCGTTCGCGCTTGGCCCCTATTATTGCTGCTTGCAGCTATATTGTTAATTTTCGGAAGCAAAAGTACTTCACAGACATATCAACGAATGCTAGCGACACAAAGAAAACTAACATTAGCCAGCTAGCTACTGTAAGTAACATCAGGTGGTAGCCAGTGTTATGCAATGTTAAAACTGTGCACAGTGCCTCAGTAACTTTTGAGGGGGCCAGCTAGTAGGAAAGCGCAGACAACATATGAAACATGGACTGGACTGACACTATAAAATTGCGGACAAATGTATTAAAAAATATATAAAAAACATTAAAACTGAACGTTCCGGTTAAGTTTAACCTTGTGCTGCTGGTCGATCTCCTCTCATCAGCCAGGGGGTTTTCCCATCACCAGTTGTCAGCTGTTAGACTGTCTCCTGCCTAATGGACTTGTCCTGAGCCCTGGAAGGAAAGAAAATAGATGATAAATACAACCAATGGAAGAGCGGATAAGTGAAAAGGAAGGAGGAGGGAAGGTGAATGAGGAGTGGGGCAACGGGGGACGTCAGCACACATTGATTCATATCGATTCACCTGTCAAATACAAGACTCCAGTCTGCCCCGACGACCAAGTATTTCACTGTACTATCACCGCTATCAAAACCATCCACCAAGCACCAGCGTGAGGTCTCATACCAATAGATCTGAAGTAGACTATCGCATATAAACAGTCTCATTGAAGGTGATTTTATATATTCATGTATGCAATTCAACACATCAGCCTCAACTGGAGGAATAGACAGCAGGCTCAAGGCCAACTAACACCAAGTAAGATATTGAGAGAGAGATGGAGAGAGATAAAGAGACTAGGAGAGAGATGGAGTGACAGAGAGGTAGAGAGTGAGAGGGAGGTGGAGAGAGTGACCGACTAGAAGGCAAGGCAGACTAATAGCATGGCTCCTGGATGAGGGCTGGTGTGCCCCTGTCAGCCAAGCTCTTCTTCTCTATTACATTAGGATAGATAAACCACCTCTCTCTGGAAAAGCAGGAATCTGTTTTTGTGCCCTGTGAAATTAGTTAATGATTTATCGGCAGGCGCGCCCGAGGTACTGTGAAAAATCTTTAACATATACTTACTCCTTATTTATAGGGACACAGAGAAACGACCATATAGGTGGGTGAGGTGTGTATGTGTGCGTGTTTGTTTTTTGGTTTGTGTAGGTGGCTATGTGGGCCATATTGGAGGACATCCATCATAGGATTGTGTGCTGGAGGATAGTCTGACACGTTCACCCATTTTCATAAAGAGTCACGCTCTATCCTGGCAGTAGTATGTGTTCTGATAGTGGCAGGTCTTTGGTGACTTGGGTTTGGTGACTTGGGTTTTGTACTGCAACAGTCACCGCAGTAAATGTCCCGTGCTTCAGTATTGACGTTATTTCCTTTCACTTGAACTAGACTTGAGGGAACTGAAATTATATGCTGCAGGATTGTCCCTTTAGCAGATACAGCATGCATTGCTCCATAGTGTCAGGGAATATTTTAGTAATTGAAAAACACAAGTGATAGCCTCTCTTTCCCCCGCCTGGCTCCCAAGAATCCGTTTCATCACCGTAACAGAGGTGCGGGGCGAAGAGGCGCTGGAATGTTCTGACTGTTCCAATCTCACAGATTAATGAGTCACTCCGCTCTGCCCAACCTACCTCTGGGAGAACACGACGCACAGCCTTCCATATCAACACAAACTCCCCTCCTCTCCTCACCCAGCCTCGGCACCAGCAGCCCTAGCCCGTAGCCCCCCAGTCTCAACCCCGGCCCCGGCCCATTTTCAACCCTAGCACGTTCTGCTGCCTACCGTCTTGTGAAAAGTTTGAATTCACATCCCAGTTCGGTTCTAAAGGTTAAACATTACTCAGGGCTTCATCACATTTCACAGTCTGGACAAACGTTCAGGGTGAGATCCAGGCTTGTGAACACTGTATGCAGCAAATAGAAAATGAAAAGATAAGAAAAACAGAAAATCATTGATACCTTAACCTATTCTTCTATATATGCAACCCGGTAGCACGGCTGAACGTAGAATAGACAAGTTGGTCCACCTTGTTAAACGTGTCCATGCTACGTGTGAGCCTTGCTCAAGCGTAGAATACGCACGTTTTAAAAAACAATTAAATTATGTGCCAGTTGTCCACATACCACGCTTGTGTGGAGGCGCTCGGGCAGTGAGCATTGAGCAATTCCCCTGCACACCTCCAGTCGTGCCTGCCCGCGCAGGGAGATGCCATTATTTAACGTCATTAAAGATCAAGATAAAATAGTACACACATGATTATAAAAACAAGAACCAGAGTTACTGTAACTAACAAGAAAATAAAGAAGCAAGCCTTCCTGTAAAAGTACCTGTATGGCGTGATAAGGGCGATGGGTTCAGCCAGGCAGGGGTAGCCTCCTTCCCCGAGGAGGCACCAGCCCTCCGGCGGATCCTGCCGGTGGACATACATGTCTGAGTTCTTCAGGACAGGGTTAGGGTTAGGGTTAGTCATGGGCTGATCCCGGATAGCCAACGAAGATGTTGACAAACCGCCCCTTGTGGTCACAGACAGCCTGCATCACGATGGAGTGGTAGAGCTTTGGGTTGAAGTAGCTCTGTTGCTCTGCCGCTGGGGGGATGAAGCAGACATGCGTGCTGTCGATGTCTCCGGCCACACCGGTCTGAGATCTGGCCAGGCGGGCAAACCTCCGGCCCCGACCTCCTCCAGCTCTTCCTCTGTGGGGTACCGTATCATGCCGCTTATGATACACTGAATGCCCCTGCTGACTCTGTGGACCACATCACAGACGGTCGACCCGGGGCATGTCAAAGGCCTCTGACACAACCCAGTAGGAGGGTGCACTGGCCAGCCAGTACACAAAGACCAGCACCTGTGTGTGAATGACAAGACCATTGTAAAGTGTGGGTACTGAGAAAAGCTCTGTGTAAATGCAATGAATTATTATTATTATTATTAATAATAATAATAATACTATTATCACCTCCATGGTCTTGCCCCATCCTCCCCGACCATCCTCGTGGGTAGCAATGAGGTTCCTCAGTGTCGGTCTTGACAATCTGAAGTCCTTCCTGGTGTCCGCGCCATCCAGATAGGCCCTCAACAGGGGGACGTGGGTGTTGACTTGGGTGTAAGGACCTCTCTTCCATGCGAGCCTTAATTTCCGCTTCAGAAACTTTTTTTTTTCTTTTTTTCCCCAAGCTCATAAAATAAATATGGGTCGCACATAAAATATGGGTCGGCAACCAGAAGCAAACAATATTTTTTTTAGGCCTAATAATCCACAAAAATGTTCTTCATTTGCCTCGTTTAGCACTATGCTGCAACACGCTCCTCTAAATTCATTATCTCCGTTAGCAGGGTTAACGTTGCATTCAGTAGCTTGTGCTTATTATTATTGGGGTTAGTGAGAAGCTTGTGCAGTGGAGGGGTTATTTTGGGGGAGTTAGCCGTTGGATTGTTATGCTTAAATTATGCTAGCCAGATAGTTCCCAAGCTTGTTTGATAACATTATCCGGTAATGAGGGGTGTCCTGCGAATGGAAGAACAACTCCGCGAGAAGCTGGTGAACACTATGCACATAGTATAGCCTTTTATGTGGCAAAAAGAGAACAGCCGTTCACCGAATTTCCCCACCTCCGTGCCCTGGTTGCCAGAACAATCAATCAATCAAAGCTTTATTTGTATAGCGCTTTACAGAGAACAAGGGGGGTGGGCAGAGGTCCTCCAGGGCCTGCTATGGGGTGGCCTGCAGGAGACAGCGGGAGTCTACAGGACCTGTATAGAGTATAAGAGGGAGATACCCTAGGGGGGACGACAGGGTTAGTACTGTACTGTACTGGACATCCACAGCAGACTAAGGCAGCAAGGTGTCTGATTGCTACAATAGCATTAATTAAATAATTGAGGATTAATGAGGAGGAATGCCTACTAATCTACCCCTTTTTAATTCTGTTTTACTTGATTGTTTATAAATAAATATCTTGATTGACTATGAGCAATTTATAAACTCAATAAAGATAGGTCTAAATGGTATTATTTAATTGATATTGATAATATTATCTCTTGAGCAAGGCACTTAACCTTGATAGTAAAAATAAGGGCTGTCCCCGACGAATAATTTACATAGTCGGATCTGACAGCGCAAGTCTTGCCTATTGTCGACTGATCATTGAATCATGTTCTACCATTTGCATAGGCCTGTATTGCATTTGTCAATTGGAAGTGCAGAGCAAAATCCATGCAAAAGAAAAAAAACTTATTAAATTAGAATTGAATAAGCCTGTGTAATAAAAATAGGCTAAATAAATAGCGAAATAAAAGTCAGAATAACAACATCAAAGTGAGAAGGTGCATAAAATTGTCTGAATTTAGTCATTTTTGCGCAATAGTTTTAGGCGCACTGCAGCGGTAGGCTATGTGAGCTCTCGTTAGTCTGCAGGTGCATCTGAGAGATGTATCCTATAAGCCCCTCCATCATATGATCTGCATATTTAAGAATAACCAGAGAGGGACAGGAGGACAATTTTGATTTAGCCAGGCGATATAAAGCAGCCCAGCCAAGATACTGCTCCAATGGTGTCGCTGCTCCGAAGGTGCATATAGGATATTGCAAGTTAAGTCTACTATGGTGATTTATCATTTCCTGTACCTTTAAATCAAACTAGAATCTTTTCCAACTGAAATCGGCTGAGTAAAAGACCATTTTTGTCCGGCAAGTGAACATGACCTTTGGACAAGTGGGACATGAGCTCTACTTGCTCTGTGGGCAAGTGCTTTTGAGACCTTAGTGTCAACCATGCTGCCTGAAGATGCCTCTTTTGGAACTTGTGCCTCACAGCTGCTGCC
This sequence comes from Borostomias antarcticus, assembly GCF_949987555.1. Taxonomy (NCBI): domain Eukaryota; kingdom Metazoa; phylum Chordata; class Actinopteri; order Stomiiformes; family Stomiidae; genus Borostomias; species Borostomias antarcticus. Next base: position 11,109,666 of record NC_140258.1, read on the forward strand.
ACAATGGCATCGTTGGCCATTTTCCTGCCAGCCATTGGATTTCCAGAGTGAAAAGGCCTACTCTCTAGTTCTTCCTTTTCTCTGAGCTGTGCTCTGTACCTATCGCTCGATAGTTTCACATTTCTGCACAGCCGTTCATTAACAGGACTATCCTTTGTCTTCCGACAGTAGTGCTGAATGGCCGATAGCTGCATGGCCCTGAGATTGTATTTGACAACTTGATTGGACTCATATGTCTCTACACTTGTGTTGGAAGCTTTGGCTTCGAGGATGTTGGACCTTGAACTGAATGCTGATTCCACCTGTGGACCATGAAATGCGGATAGTTCATTCCACCAAGCATTAGTCTCCTCTGTCATCTGAGGCAGAGCCATGTCACTTGCATATCTAGGATGAGAAACAACACGTTTAAACACCACTACTATTGACTTATTCAGGGTGTAGCCATCAAAATTACACTCAGGGTAAAATGGCATTATCTGTGTAAATAGCATCGTAGGATATTCGTCTGTCAGGTCCGGAAGAATTGCATTCCCAGTACCTATGGTGCTGTAAAAAAAAAACGAATAGCGTCACATTTTCCGAACTATCGGTTCTCGTGACATCCCTAGTGATTAGTGCTCAGGTTCTAGAGCACTGTGGTGATTAGTGTCCAGGTTCTAGAGCACTGTGGTGAGTAGTGTTCAGGTTCTAGAGCACTGCGGTGATTAGTGTTCAGGTTCTAGAGCACTGTGGTGATTAGTGTTCAGGTTCTAGAGCCCTGTGGTGATTATTGTTCAGGTTCTAGAGCACTGTGGTGATTGGTGTTCAGGTTCTAGAGCACTGTGGTGATTAGTGTTCAGGTTCTAGAGCACTGCGGTGATCAGTGGTTCCCTCTCCACTGAGAGATACAACAGCAACCCTGCACCTCTCAGTTCTCCTGGAAATGGATATTCAACTCTGCTTCCTGGTGGAAGACCTAAATGTTTGACTGCATCTTTATCATATTGGCAGCTTTCATGGAGAATGCAACATTCTCTCTGTGTCTGAGCTGAGAGCCGAGGCGACCGTTTGTAATGGGCCTCATTTTGAGCTGGTCAACTGGAGCTGACAGACCCTTAGGCCTCAGGAAGCACCCGGCTTAGAGGCGTCTTTCCCTGGAGGTTCTTAGGGATGAGAGGCAACAGCACACTGCACAGTAATCTCCAGGCAGCTGCTAATCCGATGGTGCCCCAGGTCTTCCATTACACACACACACACACACACACACACACACACACACACACACACACACACACACACACACACACACACACACTCACTCACTCACTCACACACACACACACACACACATACACACACACACACACACACACACACACACACACACACACACACAGACATATACACACACACACACACACACACACACACACACACACACACGGCATGACCATCCTCATATCATTACCGTATCCATCTGCTCCAAACCTTACTACAAGTGAAATGCAGTTGTTAGAAGTTGAGAAAAGTTTCACCAGCTAGAAAGTGGTTGGGAAATGTTTTGTCTTGTTATCTGAGAGCTATTCCAGTTCCAGGGGAGACAGGGTGAAGGTATTGTGATGCATGGCGCTTAGAAAAAAAACAACCTTTACCAGGCTCGTAACTTAAGGGCTGTTAGTGATGGTTTGACAGAAATAAATATTGTAGTTTGCAAACAGAAGCATTTTCAAAAAGCAGATGCTTCTGTTATGGCGCTGTTTAGTTAACCATTATATCTGTTAATGTGAAAAAACGGCCAACTCCGTTTTCAATCTTAATGTATTTGCATAGTCATACAGTAGCAGCTCTTTCACCCCATAACATAGTTATGTTTTTTTTCTGCATTTAGTGTGAGGCAAGAGAGTCTGAGCCACTCTGTTGTCTTTTCCATGGCAGCTGATGTTCTCCCGGTGTTTTCAAGGGATTCCTCCCTGCTGGGCAGCGCGGTGGCTCAGTGGTTAGCACTGGCGCCTCACAGCAAGAAGGTCCTGGGTTCGAATCCCTGTTGTTCCTCCTTTCTGTGTGGAGTTTGCATGTTCTCCCCGTGCATAAAGACATGCAACGTATGAATGTTGGTGGTGGTGGTCGTAGGCGCTGATTGGCAGCCACGCTTCTGTCAGTCTGCCCCAGGGCGCCTGTGGCTACAGATGTAGCTCACCACCACCGGTATGAATGAATGCTAGACTGTCAAGGGCTCTGGGTATCATGAAGGGCGCTATATAAATGCAATTCATAATAATAATAATAATAAAGAACTCAATACAAAAAAACATGATCAGGTCAGGTTCATGGGGGCGTGATACCTGGCATGCTGTAAAAACAGAGGAAAAGAGGGATAAAGATGCTCAGTGTGATCTTATTCTGCAGACGGAGAGCACAGATTCCACAGAGTTATGCTGTAGAGACCATAGTTATTCCACATTTAACATACTGTAGCTATTCGGCAGAAAGAGACAGTTACCACAGACACAGACCCCAGGAATCCACGATGAAAGATGTAGAAAGGGTCTGTTGGGACATGAGGCACCATCCAGGTGGTGAGATGTTCAACCAAAGAGCCATGAAACGGTAAACAGCTGAGCAGAATAGCCTGCTGCCTGGATCTACAGTAGAAAGGAGAGCAACAACAGGTGTGATGAAGGGTTGAATACATGAGGAGGAATTTGGCAGGTGATCCCCTCATCATTGTTTGACCCATACTCTTTCATCTTCACTCAGTCATTCTGCTCTCGGGTTGCAGAGTATACCTTTATTTAACCAGGTTAAAAACTCATTGAGATTAAAATCTCTTTTACAAGAGAATCCTGGCCAAGAGTGGCAGCAACACAGTTTCCTGAAAAAAAGACATACAGTACAGGTTACGATACACAACTAAACATAAAGGTTACGATACACAATGACAACAAAAAACAACAATAACAACTAGAGTAAGGTTAGCTTCTGCTCCAGACAAACACACACCAAACACATCCCACCCAGTTATCCTGAGCATGGCGTTGTAGCATAGTCACCTTGAACGCAAACCTTCCTTCCTCCAGATTCTAGAGAAAGCTGTAGCACAGCAGCTTAGCTCATTCTTTCATATCAGTAACGGCTTGGATTTCTTTCAATATGGTTTTAGAGCACATTATAGCACAGAGACAGTCTTAGTTCAAGTTTTGAATGATTATATCAGATTCACTTCATTGTGATTACACAGCACAAGACGAACGAAATGATGCGCGTCCAACCAGAAGTGTATAAACAGCATTTATATTGCAATGATAAGGAAGCATTATTCACAATAATCTATACAGTAAGTGCAATGGTTATATAAGGTACCTGGTTATATATGTGCTATGGATCTCATTGCTTCTGATTGTAACTGTATCTCTGTACTTGTCCTCCTAGACATGACATGACAAACTGGCTGGAGTGTTTTTTGGCTTGTCTTCCTAATTGCAGAGTAACTGCGGCTGTGCTCAATCAGTGGCCAATCAATCTGGCCAGATGTGCGCTCATGCAGACTGCAATACTTTGTCCTACCTCGTGGAGAGAGCAGCAACGACAGTGGCAGCAGCGGTAAAACAATATTACAACCCGCAACCATGAGAGTAAAGCACTGCTACAGGATCTGTAGAACTGCTACAGCGAGGTAGACTACTGGAGAGAGAAGACCACGTGACCAAGCGTCTACTCGGCTCCTATCAGGCTGGATTTGAGAAGAGAAACTGGACAGTTAGCTCAAGACCTTGCAGAGCCACAGTCTGGCCTCATTTGGTGTGAAACTTCCAAACTGAAAAGGGCAAGTCTCACACTGTCAGACTAATTGGGGGCATTTGTGTTTTTAATCTTTCATGTTTTCCTTCTGGAAGTCAGTGGATCCAGACAGCACAAGAGAGGAGGGAGACTAGGAGACATCAATACGAAGGGTCCCTGGGGGTGCAGGGTGTGTGGAAGGCCATCTGGACCCAACCTGATTGTTGATAGCTAGATACAGACGAGACCACGTTAATTGAATCAAGGGACTCGCAGATAGCATCTAATCTGATTAATGGTGGATGAGAGGAGAGGAGAGGGGAGAGGAGGGGTTGAGGAGAGAACAGAGAGCGAATCAGGAGTGAGAGTACTGTACTATGCACTGTGTGTAGAGGGAGGTGGCATAGACAGGTGCAGACAGCCGTGGCCTGCTGAAGCAGAAGTACTGTAGAGGAATAATTTGGAGAAAGAGAGAGCTGCTGTGCTCTCGTCCGTCAGTCAGGGCAGGGTGTCATCCCAGAGGCCTGAATGGTTCATGCTCCGCTGGGCATGCTGAGTGACATCTCTGATGGTGCTGGTGTCAGATCCTCACCCCTTCACCCTCTGACAGAGCTACCTCACCCCTCCACCCTCACCCCCCTAGCTCCCTCACCGCCAGCTCCCCACACACCTTTTCATGAGAATAATAAACAGAGCAGCCTTTACAGGATCACAATAACAATCCAACAGCTCTGTAATAAACCTCTGTAATATGATCTTTAGAAACGTCTTTAGAAACGGAATAAAGCTTCCCCACTTGCTCCATCACGCATGCGCACAGCGCGCAGACTGGCTATTCTCCGTCTGTAGGCTACACTCGCGGCTCACATTCTCTACGCTACGATCGGCTTCCATCATATTCTAAGTCATCTTCTATATCCTCAAAATCTAATATTCAGCCATATTGCACACAATATTCCAGGCACCAACAAGCCGATCGTAGCGTTGTAATGAACATCCTCCTTTAAGATAGGTCTTGTCATCTGGACACATCAGTTCCGTAAACAACGGAGTTTGTTTAGCTATTAGACGAGGAGTTTCGCTCAGCATAGACGGTAATCTCTGAGAATGTCCTGTGTGGGAGTCCAATGCTCTGACCACTACTCTACTTGTGGAATTAGGTAAGGGATAAAAAGGTTGGAGTGAAAAGATGAACGTGTGGCGCAGCCAGAGATAACCCCCAACAGAGATTACCAATTATTTTGCTCATACCGTAATTTCTTCTTTGCTCTCAAGCTCTCAGAATATTTTGATGTCTAGTTTTAATACTTCTTTAATACTTCTTCTAGATAATCTAATCTTCCCTTTTTCTCTCTATTTCAGTTCTACACAGAAGCAGAATTACTGAATAATTAATTAATCTTCTCTTGCCTGGGATTTTTAATTTAATTCCCATGTTATTAATTAAAACCACAAATGACTATATAGCAAACATGCTGAGGCTGCAAGCAAATCTTTTCTACACTTGATGTAATAGTGTGACTGTGTGCTGGGAGATCATTCTGGGCACAAGGAGAACAATCCCCTCAGTCCAGACTGGCCTATCAGAGAGCTATAGTAAGCCACCTGACCTCACAAGGATCGCTAACGCTAAGACTTCATATGCTGCTTCTACAACTGTGTCTGTGGCATCACCAGAACTGTTGTTGTCTCTCTTTCTTAGATTGTAATTTGTTATATAAATACTGGTATTTGTTACATATAGTGTAGCTTTTGTCATGAGATGTATGGTGTTGGGATATAAGGTCATGGGTCAGTGTAATCAAACTCACCCTGACGAAGACCAACTCTCGTCGAAACGTGTTTTTAGCACCAAAAAACTGGTGCTATATGGTGGAGCAATAGCTGTTGTGAGGACCTTCCTATTCTCAAACTGTTCTTTTTTTTGTCCTGCCCCAACACTAAAAGGATGTGCATAACCGTGAACCAATGACCAGAACTGACCAGGGCCCCGTACTACGAAGCTCATTCAACATATCCAGGATAACTTTACGCTAGCTCGCTCGAGTAAATCGGACAACCGCAATCACGGATAAACGGTACGACGACGGTGGCTATCAACTCGTTAAGTCTACCCAGCTGGTCCAATCTAGCTATGAGCGCGTTCACAGTATAAGGGGAGGTATTTGCTCGAAATGACCAATCGCATAGCTTAGTATGGGCCCTGGCCAGGTTAGCTAAGACTTCATCTGCTGCTACATCTGTGTTTGTGGCATGGCCAGAACTGACCTGACCAGGATAGCTAACTTCATACGCTGCTTCTATAGCTCTGTGTGTGGCATAGCGTATTGCACAGGCAGGACAGCACAGACAGCAGAAATATGTTTCTCATTTTATCACACGTTCTCTACTTGTATGTAATAATGGATGGTTTAAATGTGCTTTTTTACATTTCTAGAAAGGTTAGTGAAGGAGTGGAGGAACAGCGTATTAATCAGAGGGTTATCTCCCAGGCAGTGTGGGTAAAGAGGGGCATTAGTCACTAGGGAGGGAGTAGAGGTGAACCATACATCAGCCTGCTCTGTATGCTAATGTTTCCTGAACAGGACTTACTGATTCATGCTGCTGCGTTGTCAGGATGTGTGGAAACATAGTAGATCTCTGTATAATCACACAGGGTACTGTAGATCTCTCCATAGACACACAGTAGATCTCTCCATACTGTGGTTACACAGTAGATCTCTCCATAGACACACAAAGTAGATCTCTGCATAGACACACAGAATAGATCTCTCCTAGCCCTTCTCAGGAACTGTGAGTGCGCTGATGACGTAGCATCTGCTACCACAGTCCTTTCTACCAACATAGGAAATTTTGACTTTTAATTAGTCGCCAAGTTGGCGGCGCTTGGCGCTCATATTTAAAAGTGTCAAATAAACATTTCAAGCCACTCACCAAAGCAGAAACGCCTATTCTAACAAACCATGGGTTTTGAAACATCTGCGCTACCGTTAAGTGATCTTTTTAGCCGGTTTTTGTGGCATCGTCATTATTTTTCGAGGTATTTCGAGGATTTCCGACCAGATGGGGCTCTGTCCGCTATGCGGAGCTCTATGGCAGTTGAAGAACACTACCTCGAAAAATAATTGGAAATATTTGAAGGTTTGAAATAGCTTCCATTTTCTTCCTGATCGTGACAACTGTACCATGCACTTTATACTTACAAACATCGTTTGCACAGTTGCTCCAAGTTACTTTCCTGACTTGTTCAAGTCAATGATCTGCTTTTTCAGATCCATGCTGAGCTCCTTTGACTTTCCCATTGTAGTGTTTGTGGTTGAGTGTAATGGTTGTATCAAATGAGCCCTATTTAAATGGGCTCAGAGAAGTCACCAGCTGTAGTCAGTCATTACCACTCACAAGAAGTTTAGAGGCCATGCCACAAAGCTAATTTGATTGACACAACCTTCTACATCACCAATTTTTTTTGGTTTTTTTGATTTGGTTACATTTTCAGTAGACCCACAATAATTTCATATAAGAGCCAAACTTCATGAATGCTTTTTGTAACAGAGAAGTATGTGCTCCAATCACTCTTTGACAGAAATATAGTTATAGAGTTGTAGAAATGGTTGGAAATTCAAGATTGACATGACACACGTTCCTTACAAGTGTATAAACTTTTGACCACAACTGTACCTACCATAACTTACTGGTGGCAGGAGGAATGAATTCTTAGCCTGACTAGGCTAGGAGGCAAGCAGAGCAGCCTGTTTAACATGTGAGTCATCAAGCATGTTTTATTATTTTCCTGTGAGGCCTATCTCAGTGTATAGACGTTCCACTCTCCTATATCACACCTTCTCCTTTACATCATATGATGGTGGTGTGTGTGTGTGTGTGTGTGTGTGTGTGTGTGTGTGTGTGTGTGTGTGTGCAGATGGGCTGGGGGGGGGGGTGTCTCCGTATGTTGGATGCAGAGAGCCACCAAAGTCTGTTTGGTTGGGATTCAAAGAGAAGACAGCTCCTCTGGGAGAGGGAGTCATACGGGAGACGAGTTAGACAGCAGCTTTGAAGAGAGGAGAGTAAATGAGGCAGCCAGCCCTGATCATCTGGAGAGAGAGAGAGAGAGAGGAGAGGAAAGAGAGACAGAGGCGGGGGATAGACTGCTTGTGATGTAACAGACACACCTAGGCAGATGGACCAGATGATAGAGAGCGGGAAGAGCACAACACTACACCCCCCCCCCCCCCCGCCCCAACACCAGACCAGCCCCCCCAACAACACTACATACCAGTTTCTTTATCCCCCTGACGGCACTACACACCACCTTCTCTCTCCCCCTAATAACACTACAGACTAGCTACCCCTACAATCTACAATCACTGTGTACATGAACATGAAGGAAAAATGAATGAACATTCCTCAGTAATCATCAACAATATGGGTTGCCATTTGTCAGGTCACCCTCAAATGCACCTTTGGATGTAAAGGCAACTACTTTAGCATGAATGAAAAATAAATTGATTTTCACAATCCTCTGATTCAGTTATCACATAGGACTACTTTTTATTTAGGTGCAGCAAATCCAGAATAAAGAGCAGTGGCACTGGGGCTGATAATGTGCAATGGATAAAACTATTTAGGCTACTTATTACATTTATATCTAAAAGTGGGGAGTATTTGTTGTGTAGGCTACTTTTATCTTTCTATTTTAGTTTGCTTTGACATAGTCTACTGCTACATACTATCAGGCAACTGATCATTATGCATCTTTGATGTTTCATGCCTTTTCACCTTCTCTTAGAGATTATGCATCGTTATGATAGCCTACCTGTAGTTGGCCATTTATTCTAAAAGACACCAAAGGAGCTTGTACAGTCATGCCAGCCAGGGCTCCAGATTGCAACCAAAATTGAATCTGTGTGACCTCAAAATATAATTGGGAGCATTGGTGCAAGTGAAAAAAATGGCGACCTTTTTCCCCCCAGTCGGACGTCTCATTCACAAGTTAGTAGGCTACATTAATCTGAGTTTCCAGTAAGTTCCCAGGCTACACTCTACCTTGTGAGCTGACCTTATGACCAATCAAAAGTGAGCTTGACCTTTGACACTGATTTTCTATTGGTTAGCTTCCGCGATACTCCACTGTCCTCTCAGTATAGCTTGCTAGCCGTCTGAGAGAAGCTGAACTGAAAATGAAGTGAACGTTTAATGATTTGTTTAGAAAGCCAACAGAAGATGATGTAAGTGTAGTCGTCACTGAAACAATCATTTAGAGTTGGGACCGATCCGATCTTGTGTCAAGAAATGAAAATTTCTATTCTAGACTCCTCTCCCTCCCTGACAACACTACTGACCAGCCACCCCCCCCCCACCCCCCCCAACAACACTACAGACCAACCACCCCCCCCCCCCCCCCCAACAACAACACAGACCAGCCACCCCCCCTCAACAACACTACAGACCAACCACCCCCCCCAACAACACTACAGACCAACTCATCTCTCCCTCCCAACAACACTACAGACCAACCACCACCCCCCCCCCAACAACACTACAGACCAACCCCCCCCCCAACAACACTACAGACCAACCCCCCCCCCCAACAACACTACAGACCAGCCACCCCCCCCCCCCCAACAACACTACAGACCAACTCATCTCTCCCTCCCAACAACACTACAGACCAACCACCCCCCCCCCCCAACAACACTACAGACCAACCACCCCCCCCCCCCAACAACACTACAGACCAACTCATCTCTCCCTCCCAACAACACTACAGACCAACCACCCCCTCCCAACAACACTACAGACCAACTCCCTCTCCCCCCCAACAACACTACAGACCAACTCATCTCTCCCTCCCAACAACACTACAGACCAACCACCCCCTCCCAACAACACTACAGACCAACTCCCTCTCCCCCCCAACAACACTACAGACCAACTCATCTCTCCCTCCCAACAACACTACAGACCAACCACCCCCTCCCAACAACACTACAGACCAACTCCCTCTCCCCCCCAACAACACTACAGACCAACCACCACCCCCCCCCCAACAACACTACAGACCAACTCCCTCTCCCCCCCAACAACACTACAGACCAACTCATCTCTCCCTCCCAACAACACTACAGACCAACTCCCTCTCCCCCCCAACAACACTACAGACTCTTCAGATTCTATTCTATTCTATTCTAGACTCCTCTCCCTCCCTGACAACACTACTGACCAGCTCCTCTCTCCACTACAGACCATGTGTTAAATGATCACCATCGAAAGTATGTATGAGAGTTGGAGACATTTCACTAAAAAGTTTTTACATGTTCTTTGGGCTATATCTGCCTGCAAGTCAACAAAACGGACAGGCTCAAGAAGGCAAAGTTACGCGTCTGAATTTAAACTGGGAGGCCAATCGAATTAGTCAAGTTAAATGTGGCAAATAGTCCAAGAGTAATTGCAGAAATAGAGTTGGATGTTACGTGGTTCAGAGAGGGTTTGTGTTCAGTGCAACCCTCCCCTCGGGACTAATTATTCAGTATCCTTCTGTTATCCCCAGCGAAATGCATCCCCACCCACGTCTGCAACCATCGCATAATTAATTCTAGTTTAGCTTCTATTCCTGTCCAGGCATGATCGTGTGCTGCTTAGAAAAAACGGTATTAGAGAGAGGGTACAGCACCTCCACTCCTGCACCTCCTCTCCTGCACCTCAGACCAGCACCTCCTCTCCTACATCTCCATTCACAACAACTCCTCTCCTGCTCCTCCTCACCAGCACTTCCTCTCCAGCACCTCCATCCCCAGCAGTTCCTCTCTCCCTCCTCCTTCCCAGGGGGGTATTGGGATTGGGCATATCATACATAGCAGGGGACTCAACATACAACCTGAATGTCTGTTTATCTAATCTAATCTCTCTAATCTAATCAATCCAAAAGACATCCAATTAGGAGCCAGAATCAATGTTTTTTTTAGATGTTCAGATATTGAACCTGTTCTGCACGTCCACAGACGTCTTAGAGGGGTCCAAGCCAGACGTTCCAATATTGAGGGGTCCAGCAGACGTACAAATGGGGTTCTGGACCGATGGACGTTATTAAGACCTGATCTGAACGTCTTCTGGGTCCGGATCCGGACCGCGGTCCGCCTGTTGGTGACATAGGCACTAGACTGTCCAAACAAGCCAGTACTAGCA
>NC_140258.1:11120806-11213306 GCF_949987555.1 Borostomias antarcticus
AGAATGACTAACAAAATTAGTTCCAGAAGCATATTATGCAAATTCACATCAAAAGGCCACTTTTGATTACATTGCAAATATGGCTGCTGAGCGGAATTTCATTATAGAAACGCAAAGGCACGTCAGGATCCTCGTCGCTCCCTGCTGCCAGCACCTGGCCGGACCGCCTGCTGAATGTAAATGCCACCCAGTATAGATGAGCTCATCTGCCGAGTCCCCCTTGGAAATCACCTGGTTCAACCTCCTACCCACTGAGCAAAGACACGTCTAAAAGACGTCTTTATCGGACGTCCAAAGACATCCAATTAGGAGCCAGAATGAATGTTTTTTTTTTACGTTCAGATATTGGACCCATTTTGCACGTCCACAGATGTCTTAGAGGGGTCCAAGCCAGACGTTTGAATATTGAGGGGTCCGGCAGACGAACAAATGGGGTTCTGGACCGCCGGACGTTATTAAGACATGATCTGAACGTCTCCCTGACGTTGTGTGTTTACTGGGTAGCGCCTCACACTGGCTGATGCTTCCCAACTCCATTCCAGAGCACCTCCTCTGTCTTCATACAGCCCGTCATGTGGGAGTAGACTATACTGTTCTTATTTAACACCTGTTTCCCTCTGCCCCCCCTCCATCTCTCAATCTCTCTCTTTCTGCCCCCCCCCCCCCAACACCTCCCTCTCTCCATCTCTCTCTTTCTGCCCGCCCCCCCACACCTCCCTCTCTCCTTCTCTCTCTTTCTACCCCCCCCCCACACACACACACACACACCTCCCTCTCTCCATCTCTCTCTCTCTATCTTTCCTCAACATGATAAGTGGTTCTGTCAGCCACCCCCTACACACAGCTAGAGGTCAAGAGGTCACAACCTTACTGTGCAGAGTGACGGACTGGACGCCATTTCCTGTAAACAAGCTAGAGATGAGGTCATGTCTTCTGAAACCTGCAGCCTTGATGCTCTCTGCAGAGAAGAATAATGATCAGAGCCCGCTGTGTCTTTAATGAATGAGATCAGCATGTACTCACACATGCACTCAAGTACCCCGGGACACATGTTGTATTAATACATTTATAGTACATAGTACATAGGTTTTGATGTAATACACGCATGCTATCTTCACTAGCATGGTTCAACTGAGTCTCTTACATACATTAGAGGTAGACCTCTCTACCTGAGGAGAATAATAATTTGTAATAACATGGTTTTAACATATTATTTCATAATGTCCCTTACTGTCTACATAGTGTAGACCCATGCTGCAGCTGGTACTGCGGAGGGGGGGGTGGGGTGGGGTGGGGGTGTCAGTCACCACAGGCATCTATATGTTGCTGGAAGTATTTGTGTTGGATATTTGATTTTTCCACCATTTTTCTGCTTATTTCTCTCGCTACACCAGGTGATGAAATACCCTGCAAAGGAGAGGAAACCAATTATACACAGGGGGAGGGGGTCCATCCCTCCGGCACACTCCTTCAGAAGTCAGGAACCATCAGAAATTAGGTTGATGTCTTGGAGTGGTGTGTGTGCGGTGTGTGGGGGGTTCCATACTGGGACTAACATACTGGGACTTTCTACTGGACAGGAACTATCCTACTGGGACCAGCCTACTGGGAGTACTATACTGGGACTACAGGACAGGTTCTACCCTACTGGGACTAGCCTACTGGGAGTACTATACTGGGACTACAGGACAGGTTCTACCCTACTGGGACCAGCCTACTGGGAGTACTATACTGGGACTACAGGACAAGCACTACCCTACTGGGACCAGCCTACTGGGAGTACTATACTGGGACTACAGGACAGGCACTACCCTACTGGGACCAGCCTACTGGGACTACAGGACAGGCACTACCCTACTGGGACCAGCCTACTGGGAGTACTATACTGGGACTACAGGACAGGCACTACCCTACTGGGACCAGCCTACTGGGACTACAGGACAGGCACTACCCTACTGGGACTAGCCTACTGGGAGTACTATACTGGGACTACAGGACAGGTTCTACCCTACTGGGACCAGCCTACTGGGAGTACTATACTGGGACTACAGGACAAGCACTACCCTACTGGGACCAGCCTACTGGGAGTACTATACTGGGACTACAGGACAGGCACTACCCTACTGGGACCAGCCTACTGGGACTACAGGACAGGCACTACCCTACTGGGACCAGCCTACTGGGAGTACTATACTGGGACTACAGGACAGGCACTACCCTACTGGGACCAGCCTACTGGGACTACAGGACAGGCTGGGTGATTACTGTTTTTTTGCTTCCCTCTGGAATATGTAGAGAGTGGGTCGTATGCCCACCTCCCTTGTTCTCTGTAAAGCGCATTGTGTTGCCTCTGGGTATGAAATGCGCTATATAAATAAAGCTTTGATTGATTGATTGAGGCACTACCCTACTGGGAGTACTATACTGGGACTACAGGACAGGTTCTACCCTACTGGGAGTACTATACTGGGACTACAGGACAGGTTCTACCCTACTGGGAGTACTATACTGGGACTACAGGACAGGCACTACTCTACTGGGCCTAGCCTATCGGCACTATCCTAGGGTGAAAGAGTGTGCAGACAAACATGCATATCTCAGTTGTATTATAGATGACAATATTAGTCACCTGACAGTAGGCTAGAATATTACACCAAATAATAAATGCAATAGGCGATAGAGCCTTGGGCGTTAGCCTGCTGCCAATAAATGCATTAAATATTTCGGATTATAGATTACATGTTAATAATCTGCGATGGCATGTTTAGTGAGGTTCATTTACAGAATGTACAAATACATTCATGTTCATTTGTGCAGTCCGAATGATGAGAGAAAAAAACATTGTGGTCTAGTCGGCTATAGGCCTAGTTGGGCTAATATCCTTCCTGTGGCAGCTGCTTTGACGTTTGAATTCTGCAATCATGCCCTTATAACTGCAAATAACCCCAGCGCTTCTCACATTTATCAGGGTTGTGCACATTATTGATTTGCATGCATTCCCATGCTTCTTCTCTGGTTATAGAAGTTATCCCAACTCCAAATGTCAATGATATTTCATTCATAAATTGGGCAGGTAGGCTAACAGCTGTTCTTGTGTCCAGTTCAGATTTGGTTTCAGTATAGAGCCTCACTAGCCATGGTTATTATAACGTATAGTCCGTTGAAAGGCTGCTATGCATATCCTCTAATTTTACGAGATTCGGACATGTAAGAGGTGAACAATCAGTTGAACATAATTGACTAGTAAGTATATTATTCTAATTTTTAATCAGTGACATTTACATTTTTATTTTGGAATCTATTTGAATATGGCAGGCTTACATAGGCTATATCATATTTCCGTGCTGAAATCACAGACAGGGACTCTATCATCCAATCGCTGTGGGTATACTGAGTAAACTCGTTCATAAGACACAACGTCATCCATAGCAACGACGTCAACCCTGCCCTTACTCTTGCCTTAATATAAATTGGTTTTAGCAGCTTTGTGAATAGGTTAAGAGGGAACTCTTAGCTAGGAGCTTTTTGTGTGATTCGGGAGCACTCCTAGTGGTAAGATGAAATGTTTAGTGAATACCAGCCCAGATCCCTACCAGACTACATGTGCTCTCTATGGTTCGGTCACAGCTGTTTCAGTGAACAATGCATTCAAATGGTGTCTCTGATGAAAGACAGATGCATCAATTTCTCCTCCGAGAGGAACAGTAATTGAAAACCATGACACCTCTTTAACAATTGATTGCATTAGCATAATGTATTTTGTAGGCAAATGCAGCCTCCCATCAAAACAAACAATCTTCAGCAGAGTAAACATGCACAGATGAGACAGTAATCTGTAGGTGTGAGCAGAATCTGGAGGTGTGAGGATAATCTGGAGGTGTGAGGATAATCTGGAGGTGTGTGAGGAGGGGGTTTTGGAGCATAGTTCAATAAAATCTGGAGCTTGTAAATTACCATAGTTCAAAATACATGACTAACATTGTCAAGAACAGCAGATTTCTCTGAAAATGTATTTTTTATGGCAGAATACCGATGGCATTTTATTGACCAGTGGGGCACAGGACTGATACGAAACACTAGTGATCTATTGCATACCGGTAATCTGAGTCACAGGAGCTGTTCGAAATGACTCATTCATTCATTCATTCATTCATTCATTCATTCATTCATTCATTCATTCATTCATTCATTCACTCACTCACTCACTCACTCACTCACTCACTCACTCACTCTTCTGTAGTGAAAGAAATTGTAGGTACATTAAATCCCCTGTTCACTAGAAATTGCTGTGAATTGTGGGGATTTTCTAGTGAATCAAATTAATGGTTTGGACACAAGAATAAAATACAAGTATATACAGTATACACTATATATAGGCCACTAATACTGTAACTGGGAACGGTTTCAAACACATCTAATATGTCCTGATTGGATGACCTCAAAGAAAGACTTAAATCACACCATAGAGACACAGAGGCAACAGAGAGAGACCATGAGAGGATAATTCACACTCCCTCCATCCTCCCACAGAAGAATGTGTTAAAAGGGAACAGCTATAGAGAGAGAAATCTCTTCTCTCCTCCACTGAAGTCAACCCTGCTGTGGTCCTCAGAGGAGAGGCTGTTTAGGCCTGCACAGATAGAGGTCTAGAGTTGTGAGACACTTCAACCCACCCCTCCACACTGCTGGCATGTAGGTCTGGAGGTGTCGGCACTTCAAATCTCCCTCCACACTGGTCTCACTCTGCTAACCTCCACACTGGTCTCACTGCTAACCTCCACACTGGTCTCACTCTTCTAACCTCCACACTGAACTCCGTCTTCAGACCCCCTCCACACTGCTCTGTTCCGGCAAGGTGAGAGCCTGTCAAGAAGACAGATGCAGCCAAGATCATACCTCCTCAAGGGCTGCCAGCGACCAGAGAGATTATCCACTTCTGAACAGGAGTGAAGGTGCTGTGCTGTTCAAATTGTTCGGTGGCAGAGGGACAGAGTCAGACCAGCTCCAGGCAGGGAGGGGGAGGCAGGGAGGGAAAGGGGGTAGGGAGGTTGGACAGTGCAGCCAGGCTGTGTGGTTATCAGGAAGCTGGTTTAACAGGTATCTGTAGCTGTGTGGTAGAATTCCATTTTAGAGTAGTATCAATTTCTCTAAGATTTCATCATTCTTACTTCTATGAGCCTCAATTCAGTCTCGGCTAAGCTAATTAACTAAACTAATTAAAATTGCTGCTAAGACGGCACGCCATCTAGTCTAAGGGCCTGAAAACAATGTCTTTGGCCCTCAGCCTTTTTTGCATGTAATATGTATATATTTTATATTAATGAATGTATCAATGTTTTCTTAATGGCGTTGTGATTGCTTCAGCACTTTGAGATTGTTTCACAATGAAATGTGCTTTATAAATAAAATGTATTATTATTATTATTATTATTATTATTATTAGTATACAGCCTGCACATTTCCAATGACTGTAGGCCGTTCTGCTAACACACTACTTACACCTACACCTCTCACTCTGGCTTCTATTGTCAGACAAATGGCAGGTCAGGATGGCTAAGTGTGAGGGATGTAAATCAGATGACTCTCCCACCCCACCTTGTATTCTGAGCCACATTCCCCAGCAGGGGGTTTCATCCTCTCATCTTCTTCTTTTTTGACTGGATCAGCCAACAAAATGTATATTCCTGGTTCTAAGATTCTAATGTTCCAGCTGTGAGATGCAAACAATGACATCTTCCTGATAAATGTTTTGCTTTAGCGGATTAATCAATTGATTGATTTAATTAGCCATCTACATCAATCTCCCACCTGTCATGTATCGACCATTAAGGCAGGTTAAATCAATTACCAATGGCATAATGATGGGTAATGCTATTGCGCCTGGTGGCTCAGAGGTGAAACCAACAGCTAATCCTGATCCCCGTCTCTCTTTGGGAAGACAGCCATGACACCTGCCATTAGCTACAGTACACAGAGAGAGATTAGGTGTTTGTGTGTGTGGGGACTGAGTCATCATCACTGCATATTGTGGTCTCTCCTGTGTGCTGCTTCTCTCACAATCATGCAGGGCCTTGCAGCTGAGCATGCACACTCCTTCCATCTCTTCTCTTCCTCTCCTCCCATTATTAGAGCACAGCAACACACATTACATTTTCATTATTTTCTCATTTGTTGATGTCCCATGGGCGTGCCATCTTATTGAAGGAAGACTTTAGCAGATTGTTTTTATGGGTAATTAAGAAAGCATTTCCAACAAAATGTATTTTATTCAACAGTGAACAAGGGAGAGTGGCTTCCCATTGAAGAGGCAGTGTTGATGCAGTCCGCCCCTTTGCAGCTGTAACAGCTTCCACTCTTCTGGGAAGGCTTTCTACAAGATTTTAGAGTGTCTGTTGGAATGTTTGCCCATTCATCCAGAAGAGCATTTGTGAGGTCAGACACTGATGTTGCACGAGAGGGCCCAGCTCGCAATTTCCATTCTAGTTCATCCCAAAGGTGTTCGATGGGGTTTAAGTCAGGGTTCTGTGCGGGCCAGTCAAGCTCTTCCACACCAACCTCACCCAACCATGCCTTTATGGAGCTTGCGTTGTGCACTGGGGCACAGTCATGCTGGAACAGAAACCTAGGCAAACTCCAGGTACAGTAGGTGTCCCAATACTTTTGTCCATATAGTACATACACTGTGTGTGTCTCTCTCTCTCTCGATATATATATATATCTCAGCTCAGAGGACAGCGTGAGGACCAGATGGGGGCTAGGTGAGGACAGGGTGAGGAAAGGGTGAGGACATTGCAGGGGCTAGGTGAGAACAGAGTGAGAACAGAACAGGGCAGGGGCTAGGAGAGAACAGGGCAGGGGCTAGGAGAGAACAGAGTGAGGGCAGGGCAGGGGCTAGGAGAGAACAGAGTGAGGGCAGGGGCTAGGAGAGAACAGAGTGAGGGGGGGGCAGGGGCTAGCTGAGAACAGAGTGAGGGCAGGGCAGGGGCTAGGAGAGAACAGAGTGAGGGCAGGGGCTAGGAGAGAACAGAGTGAGGGCAGGGCAGGGGCTAGGAGAGAACAGAGTGAGGGCAGGGGCTAGGAGAGAACAGGGCAGGGGCTAGGAGAGAACAGAGTGAGGGCAGGGGCTAGGTGAGGACAGGGCAGGGGCTAGGAGAGAACAGAGTGAGGGCAGGGCAGGGGCTAGGAGAGAACAGAGTGAGGGCAGGGCAGGGGCTAGGTGAGAACAGAGTGAGGGCAGGGCAGGGGCTAGGAGAGAACAGAGTGAGGGCAGGGGCTAGGAGAGAACAGAGTGAGGGCAGGGGCTAGGTGAGGACAGGGCAGGGGCTAGGAGAGAACAGAGTGAGGACAGGGCAGGGGCTAGGTGAGTACAGAGTGAGGGCAGGGCAGGGGCTAGGAGAGGACAGAGTGAGGACAGGGCAGGGGCTAGGAGAGAACAGAGTGAGGACAGGGCAGGGGCTAGGAGAGAACAGAGTGAGGACAGGGCAGGGGCCGGAGGCTGAGTACTGGATGAGAAGCTCAGACTCAGGTCTACCTGTGGTGCTTTAGATCTAACTGATGGCCTGTCATGCTCGCTTCGATCTGTTTACATTTAGCTCACCTAATCAATAAGAAGGTAACAGAGAATCTGATGCTTTCTTCCTAAATCAGATGTGTGGCTGGAAGAGGGAATGATAGAAAGAGAATCACCTTCACTAAACCACATGATGGAATGTTTTTGAGCAACAAAATAGACTGTAAATGTGGTAAACGTGGATATGAGTGATGAAGAGGAGGAGCAGCATGTCTGTAATAGTGCTGTGATATGGACACTGGTCTGTGATAGTGTAGACTCACAAGTCAGTCTGTAAACTAGGGACTGAAGACATTCATCCAGATTTCTTCACTAAAAGTGGGTAGAAACAATTTGAGAGATTAAAAAGAAATGCATCGCAGAAACAATTCAATGTCTTTAGGGCGGTCCTTCCTAATGGGGCGGTGAATGCTTTTTTTGTTTTGATTCTCCACTCCAGTTTGTTTGGAGGATAATTAATTTCTGGTAGGGCGGGTCTTTCACCCTATTGGAGATGTAGGCAGTGGTTCTGATTGGTAGCTTCGGGTTTCGGCACTGTTCCAGCAAAGGTTTTTTGATGGAGATGTCGGCAGACTTTCGGAGGCGCCGATCTCGAAAGTCTGTCATGGCGAGACTAGTGATAGAGCTGTGATGTGGACGCCGGTCTGTAATGGGGCTGTGATATAGACGCTCTCCATGTGAAACTGATTTCTTCAGGCACGCTGAAGCAAACCCTTTCATCCTCATGTGGCCTCATTAGCTTGATAGACCTCCTGTGGAATCAGAGGGCGATGCAGGGAGGAGAGAGAGAGAAGGGGGCGGAAGGAGAGCGAGAAAGAGAGGAAAGAAGTGTGTGTTTGTTCGGTGGAGAGAGAGACCGTCTGTTCTTGGTATGATCGTGTTCTTCAGCATGTTGTGGATCATCTCCTCCCTACCCTCTGCCAATTACCTCCTATATCAGTATCAATGATAGATCCCCTCCTCTTCCTCTGGTCCTCAGACCAGCAGCAGGGAAAGCAGGAGACCCCTCCAGCCACCACCCTCGCTGGCATGTGATTTCTGCAGGAACTCTCCCGAGTCCCCTCACTCCCCCTCCCGCGGATCTCTAGATCCCCTATGTTGATGGGCCTTGATCAGGTTGTGTCTGATGCTGTTTGTTACTGCACACGAGCCGGCATCTCCCATCTTCTCCCCCATCCCTCGGCACCCACCCGCCCCCCTTCCCTGCTCCACCACCTCTCCCCCCACCGCCTGCTCTGCCGTTTGGCATCCATCACACCAGGCAGATCACAACGCCATGCAGGAGCCAGCACGAGTACTCGCGAGTTAACGATTGATTAGAGGCAGCCATCTCATCTTTTCCCCTCATCGATTAGGGAATTCAATTTGTCCCGAAGAATGACATTTCACGCCTTATCATCACAGCACTCTTCCAGATGTTACGTCTGACAGATGTCCAACATGTGTCGGTGTTGGAGGCAGAGCTCTACTGTGTGAGGCTGCATCTGTGTTGGGGGCATGGCGATGCTGTATGTAGCTATGTTGGGGGCATGGTTGTGCTGTATGTACTGTAGCTGTGTTGGGGGCATGGTTATGCTGTATGGGGTGTTGGGAGCATGCCTGTGCTGTATGAAGCATCTGTTTATTTATTTGTTTATTTGTTAAATTGGATCCCCATTTGTTGCCATCAGGGTAGCAACTATTCTTCCTGGGGTCCACATATAAAAACAGAAACATCAACATACATAATACATACAAACACTTAACAACATTACCCAGAACCCACTGGGCCAGCACCCTCCAGATCCTTCCCCATTCAGAACCCTCTCACACTCAAGGAACTGTATTCAAATGATATATTAAAATGATGTATTTCCCTGCAATATAATACAAAACAAAACAAAAAAACACCCACAAGAAGGAAACAAAACTCAGTTTCCACCAGGAAGGAAGGTATGAATGAAAATCTAACTTGGTTTAAGTTAGAGAATCAAAGAACACGCGAGTGGTCGGTCAAGCTGTTTTCAAACAAAGACTATCGTTTTATTCCGTATTACGATTTGCAAAAATGAGTCTAGAACAGGAAGTGTTTCCCATCTCAGAATGGTCGGAATGGAACAGTGTGGGTTGTCTTATAATCATCTACCATTGTCTGTTTTTTAATTCCCTTTGATCATAGAACCAGGCCAGGTCCAGCCTGGCTTATGTGCGTGGCTGGCTTGTTTCTGTTCAGGACTGGTAGGACGGAAACTAGTCATGCCACTGAAATAGCTGTGAATTGAAATGACATGAAATAATGTCTGATAAATTAAGATGGGTCTTGTCGCCTGGACACATCAGTTCCAATGCTGCCAATTCTAATCCAGCACAATAAGAGCGGGATAGCCAGTTAGCTCATGAGCTCACAACAACTAGCAGCAGCTTCCGTAACATTAATGATAGCGGTCAGTGGCTAAAGCAGTTACACTGATGATTCCTGTAACGTTAGCTATTTTGCTGCAATTGGTTCAACTTCTGTTTCTGGATGATTTCATCATCATCATCATCATCATCGTCAGCAGCAGCATCATTAATACCATTACTATGTGTCTGGATCTTTTCTGAGACAGTACATAAACGTCAGAACCAAATACAAAAGAATACAACAATAGAAAAGAAGATGGCTGCCAGCACTCCTGACTAGCTGTCCCTGTTGTCTCACTCTCCTGCTGTGAGGATGGTTCTGCCTCTCCTCTCTTCTCTCTCTTCTCTCTTTTCTTGTCCCCTCCACCTCTCTTCTCTTCTCTCCTCGCTCACACAGTTTAACATGCATGAAAGCTCTGTTCCCTCAGATCTGAGGGGTCTCACAGCGCCTCTCCTCCCCCAGGTCACACCAATGATTTCATGAGATATTCTGGTTCAAGTATCGTTCACCCCCCCCCCCCCCCCACACACACACACCCTTAATGCTTCTCTCTCTCTCTCTCTCTCTGTGTTTTCACTTAAAGATGAAGAGATGAATCAGACAGAAAGATAGATAGATAGATAGATAGATAGATAGATAGATAGATAGATAGATAGATAGATAGATAGATGGATGTCTGGGAGGAGGACAGTGCTCTCTGCGTCAGCAGCTTTGTCCATCTCTCTCAGGAGCGTCAGCAGCTTTGTCCATCTCTCTCAGGACTAGCGACTCATTGCTATTCTTACACTGAAAAACTGTTCTGTGGAAATGTTTTTATTTCAGCTGCCTATCACAACAGGGACTTTCACACGAATTGAATCGTCATAAATCCATCTAAACCAGGATCCTGGATAGGGAAATCAAAATCCCATATCACTTAGCCGTGCTCAATGTTTTCAAAGAACCTTGGGGTAAATGTTTCAGAATATTTCCAGCACTCAGGTTTTCATGTTGATGGTGACGTCGAGGTGGTGATGGACCCTCTGCATCATATGGGGCGGCTGTAGCTCAGTTGGTAGAGCGGGTCGTTCAGTGATCGAATTGTCAGTGGTTCGAATCCCAGCTCCGACTGTCCACA
Source organism: Borostomias antarcticus (assembly GCF_949987555.1). Taxonomy (NCBI): domain Eukaryota; kingdom Metazoa; phylum Chordata; class Actinopteri; order Stomiiformes; family Stomiidae; genus Borostomias; species Borostomias antarcticus. Next base: position 11,131,877 of record NC_140258.1, read on the forward strand.
TGTCGAAGTGTCCTTTAGCAAGATACCTAACCCCAAATTGCTCCCAATGAGCAGGTTAGCACCTTGCATTGCAGCTACCGCCATTGGTGTGTGAATGTGTGTGTGTGAATGGATGAATGAGAGGCCATTGTAAAGCGCTTTGAGTGCCGCTAAGGTGGAAAAGCACTATATAAGTGCAGTCCATTTACCATAGTGCAGAGGCATTTCTGGTTGGTGACGGCCTCTACCTCACAGAGATAGGTGGTGAGGGACCCTATACTGCACCTCATAGAGCAGAGTGTGGTTTGAGAGCAGCTGTGTTCTTCCTGCTCTGTCTCCAGGCAGGCCATGGAGACACCAGCTAGAGCCAGCTAGCTAGAATAGATACACTAGAATAGACTTCGAAGACTCATAGACCAGGTAGTAGATCACTAGAAGACCAGCCGGCAGACAAGCAAGCAGACCAGCAAGAAAACCAGTAGACCAGGTAGTAGATCAGTTAGAAAAGACAGGCATCTCCGGGAGAGGGTCAGGTTGAGCTGCCTGCTAAGATGATGTAGCTGGTCTGTGAGATCTGTGTACCTCAAACAACTCCTCTACACTTTAGAGCTGCTAGGACCAACTGAAGGTGCTGCTAGTCTACCTTCACAGAGGCAGAACGGGACGCATGGTTCGGACATTGATAAAGCTGTTTTCTTTGTATCTGTCCCTCCACATACAGGACAGACAGTTGATGCTGTCAGATTAGTAACACACACAGTTGTGATCCAGTGGGGCGTTCTGAGAAGCAGCCACCAGGTGGTTGATTGCTTCAGGGCTACTGTAGCTCTGAGCTCTCACGCAGCCTGTGAGAGAACTAGGCTCCACCGACCTCCAGGAATTCACTTAGTTGATTTTCTATTCAGGGATTTTATTCTCGGTTTACTGGACGGCAGCCTGGGATGCTGCAAAGCTTTTTACACACAGGATGTCCGCAGGCCTGCTGGGAGGAGGAGGATCTCTGTAAACAAACAGCTCAGAGCGGATGAGATGGAGGACACGGAGGTGTGTAGGACAAACTCATCCCTGAGCCTGTGATGTGCAGAGAACCGATATGGAAGAATCCCAACAGTTAGCTGGATTGAGATGGAGGGCCACCAGGACATGCTAGGGGGGGGTCTTATATGAGACCGGGTACGGGGGGGGGGGTACGGGGGGGGTCTTATATGAACGTGCACACATTTACTCTACCGAAGAACCTGTACAGAAGTCAGAAATGCATCACTGAGCTTTCGGCCACAAGCACCTTCATCCCCGCGGTGCCCATAATTTTTGGCCCCGTGAAAAACATATTCCACTAGGACCCTTAAAATACATATCGATCACTGGCCGCTGTGTTTCTGAATTATTCCCCCTCCTTAACGACGCCCGTTTCCATGTCCTGCGTGGTGCGTACATATTTGGCACTCGTCTGTGAATGGCGTGACAGTGAGACGCGGGAGGAGCTCTAACGACTACTGTGTGTTCCTGTTTGTCCGTTGGTAATGACCGTCTAAACATCAAGCTGCTTCCTCGCCTTCCTGCGCTGTCAAATTGGAACAACAGCAAAACAGCAAACAAAGTGACATTTGCTGTTACTCTGTCTCAGCTCTCTCTCTCTGTCCCTCCCTCCCTCCCTCCCTCTCTTTCTTTCCCTACCCTATTCACCAGTCTTATCTGGCCATTTCTCCAGTCCCCCCGGAGCCCTTTGGCTGACTGACAGGGATGGGGAGAGGAGAGGTTTTGTGAACGAGGCCTCCTGTGTCTCGTCTCCTCTTGTTTCCCTTTCTTCCCTTATTGACACAACAAAGAGAGAGAGAGAGAGAGAGAGAGAGAGCTGGCACTCCCCCCATACCCCTCGTCCTCCCTCCCCCTACTCCCCCACGCATCCACAGGCTCCAGCTGAGGTCTAATTACTAGCAGGACAGAGTGATCGATACGGGAGAAAGTGAAGGTCCCCAGCAGGAGGCTAGTGGACTCCTCTACCCAACCCTCCCTCCTTCCTCCCTATCTCTACCTCCACCACCTTCACCTCCTCCTCTCCCCTCCTCTCACTGCCTCCATAAACTTCTTCTCTACCCCCTCCTTAAACTCCCCCCCCCCCCCCGTCTCTCCTCCACTTCCCCAGGCCCAGCAGGGAGTCACAACGTCAGACTTTAATGAGCACCCCCCACACACACCCCTCCTGTGCAGCCCAGACAGCAGAAGTGCATTACTAAGGATCCTCCGGGGGAAGGAGCAGATGACACGCTCCATCCTCACAGGCCAACACTCAAAATGGGCTTCAGAGGAACACATCAGGCATCTCTCTGTTTCTCTATCTCTCTCTCTCCTTCTCTCTGGGAGCAGAATGAAGACTGAGCCCTGAGGAGGGAGAGGAGGGAGGGAGGGAGAGAGAGAGAGAGAGAGAGAGAGAAAGAGAGAGACATGTATTATAGGAATTGAAATAATGGACATGTCCAGTGTGCTATTGACATTTCCTAGTGTGAATGTTCTGGAATGTTCCCACCAATTACCTGTTCTCTTCTCCAGGGCCCTGTATGACAAAGCTAGTTCAAAATATCCAGGATGACCTTTCTGTAGCTCACTTGGGTAAACCAAACAACCACGATCATGGATAAATGGTAGCCTGCCACAACAGTGGCTATCGACTCAACTATGAGCTATGACCGCTTTCACAGTAAAAGGGGAGGTATTTCCACAAAATGACCAATCACAACCTTAGTATGGGTATTTGGATGTGGCCGTGCTCCAAGCTCCTTGAGAGGAGACATAAGGCTATCACTAATTGGGACATATATTTTAAAGCAATTGTAGTATGTCTACATCTTATTATTTCAGCTGCAACCCTGTGAGCCTGGCAAGGGACGCTTTAATAAAGCAAGTGTACAGTAGGCTATCATTTATTTGATTAGTTTCAGGTTGGAGCAGACAATGTGATGTCTCTTTACAAGAAACCATGTGACGTGGAAGTTGCCCTTGAATCTTTTGTAAAAACATTCAATTATTTTGTAGATAAACACCCCCCTTTTAAAAGGACTAGGATTAAAGATAGAGTTGCACCATGGTTCTCTAGTGAGCTGTCTAACTTGTTTAATGATAGGAACTGTGCCTGGTCCCGTGCCAGATGCACAGAAGATACCCAAGACGGGCTTTCTTTTAGACAACTCAGAAATAAATGTACAACAGCTGTAAGGAAATCTATCGGATTACTTCTTGTATTTAGTCTCTAACTCATATTCAAACCCAGCTAAATTCTGGGGTGCAGTGAGCCTAACTAAAACAGCCTCTAGCTCACTGCCCTTAATGTGGAGGATCGTGTGATCTCTGATCCAAATTAAATTTGCTTTGCTTTTAATAAGAACTTCTCTGTGGCCAGGCACATATCTGATAGGTTGTATGCTGGGCTGGGTCCCTTGGACACGGACTTTGCATCCCCACTTTGGAGCATGTCTCTCATGGAATCTTGCAATCCATAGATCCTACTGTCTACTGTACGTGTTCTACCGATGAGGACATCTAGATTCATTTTTTATAAAACTGGCAGCCCCTGTCATTAGTGAGCCATTGTCATACATTTTTAATCTCTCCATTGCATCTCGTATAGTTCCGCAGGTTTGGAAATCTGCTTTGATTTTGCTTTCATTGTCCCACACCCGATGAAATTGTACCAGAGCTCACCACCTGGGGGCACTCGCCACAATTCACTTTTCTCCATTGCCAAGTATATTTTGCTTTGTAAAACAGAAAAGAAAGGTTTGGTGTCTCAGTAACAGTATAGTGTCACGTCCTTATTTGGGGGTGGTCCGGGATTCAGCCAGATGATGCAGCTGAAGCTGAGTGCGTCTAGGGACCAGACCCAGGAGCCTGAAACACACCCTACATGTGGCCTTGTGAGGAGTATCAGAAAAAGCCCAAGAGGGGTTTTGTCGGTCTGTAAAAGAACCTCACTATTCACGCACTGAGATTATTCTTTAATTCGCACACTGAAGTTTCATATGGGATCATAACGTCCAATGCCATGTTCCAAGTGAATTGATCAATCCGCGGGCAGTGCGTCATACGCTTCGATCCGTAATCTGGAACCTAATCTGCCCCAGAGCGGGTTAGCTCGGCAGCGTGAGTTACCATGGCGATACAGCACGATGAAAAACGATCCACCTTTATGATATGGAAAACCAGTCTTGAACCTGAAGTTATCGCGCTAACCCCGTAATCCTGTTTCGTAGTACAGGGCCCTCCTCTCTCCCGCCCTCCCCATCTCTTCTTCTGCTCTTCCTCTCTTCTCCTGTTCCCCTCTCTCTCTATCCAGAACTAATCAGCTCGGAATGTGACCTTCATTATTACAGAGATTGTCCATCACCACTTCTGCAGAGTGAAAACACTCTGCAGAAGCAACATGTATCTGGGTAATGTGTTGATCTGTGAAGGCAGGCGGTGTGTGTGTGCGTGTGTGTGTGTGTGTGTGTGTGTGTGTGATGAAAGCAGACAAGTCTGGCTGCCTAATAAAGAGATGGAGAGATGTGAAGAGGGAGATATGGAGAGATATAAAGAGAGACGTAGAGATAGACAGATGGAGAGATGTGGAGAGGGAGACATGGAGAGATATAAAGAGAGAGACGTGGAGATAGAAAGATGGAGAGATGTGGAGAGGGAGATATGGAGAGATATAAAGAGAGACGTAGAGATAGACAGATGGAGAGATGTGGAGAGGGAGATATGGAGAGATATAAAGAGAGACGTAGAGATAGACAGATGGAGAGATGTGGAGAGGGAGATATGGAGAGATATAAAGAGAGACGTGGAGATGGACAGATGGAGAGATGTGGAGAGGGAGATATGGAGAGATATAAAGAGAGAGACGTAGAGATGGACAGATGGAGAGATGTGGAGAGGGAGATATGAGAGATATAAAGAGAGAGACATGGAGATAGACAGATGGAGAGATGTGGAGAGGGAGATATGGAGAGATATAAAGAGAGACGTGATAGACAGATGGAGAGATGTGGAGAGGGAGATATGGAGAGATATAAAGAGAGACGTGGAGATAGACAGATGGAGAGATGTGGAGAGGGAGATATGGAGAGATATAAAGAGAGACGTGATAGACAGATGGAGAGATGTGGAGAGGGAGATATGGAGAGATATAAAGAGAGACGTGGAGATAGACAGATGGAGAGATGTGGAGATAGACAGATGGAGAGATGTGGAGAGAGAGATGCATAGAGACGTTGGGGGAAGAGGGTTGAGGGAAGATCTCTTCCTGAACATGAGATCTCTCTGAACTTACAGCACCATGTCCATCTCTGTGTATTGGTCTCTCCTGGTCTTACCTCTGGGACCAGGTGTGGATGTGGGACTGAGAAGAGGAGGAGGCAGGAAGGAGGGATGGAGGAGAGAAGGATGAGGGAGTGTGGAGAAGGGAAAGAGGGAGGAAGGATGAGAGTGGAGGAGGGGAGTGTGGATGAGGTCTCCAGTCAGCTAGTTACTGTTAATCATCCCGTTTTCAGTGAGCTCTGTCTGCTCCTAACATGTTATCATGATCCATCTCCACATGTCGTCATGACTAACTGCTGCTTCATCTGCCCTGTATCTGCGCACCTCCTCACTGAGGAACCCCCTCCCCCTTCTGCTCACTCCCTCCTCTTCATCCTCTACTAACACCCCCCTCCCTTCACTCTGGTCTACTGTTGACCTTTATCAGAACACAAGCATTCAGCTGGCATCACCCCCCTGGTGGCGCTCATATCAAACAAACACACCTCGCCATGGGCGCCGTTATCTCTATGGTGATGTGGTGCCGCTAATACCACAACAGCCAGCCTAGCAGAGAGGATTTGGACCTCAACACGGGAGGGGTAGGAGTGGGAGGGACCATGTGGGCAGGACCTCAATCACCTGACCAATCAGCAGCCTGCTTGGCACAAGACTTGAGTGTGGGTTGGTGTCTATTATGATACTGTAGCTGTACTCTGTAGTTTCAGGCAGGCATTTACAGCAGATATCACACAAAATACAAAATGATCCGTCTGTAGCTGAATGTGTCACGCAAAGAAGTGTGGAGCAGGCCCAGATGAAACTTCTCTGGTTCTACGACTCCCGGCAGTTGGCCTGCTGGAGGGCTGGAGCAGGAAGTCAATACTGGAAGAGAACAGTGAATGGTGAAAAGCAATGCTTTAGCTTTAGCTTGGACTAGCTCTGTTCCAGAAACATAGTACTCCTCTTTAGTCCATGATGATAAGTTAAGTTAGCCTTGTAGTTCTTTGGTGTGTCCCCCCATGCCTCCCTCAGGACCATTCTATTTCACCCTGCATTTCTCTCTACAGCCCTCCAGAGGCATGCTCTGTCTGGCTGTGGCTAGTGTGGGTATGTAAGAGAGAGAGAGACAGAGAGAGAGAGGTCTGGATGAGCAGACTGACCTTCAGGTCTGACCGCCTGCCAGACTGGATCACTTGACGGATGGAAATGTCATCTGTCAGGGAGGTGGGAGGACTGGCTCTGGAGAGCAGGACCCACTGAGCACCCAGCCAAAGGAACCCAGCCCTCTCTCTCCCTCTGTCTCTCCCTCTCTCTCTCCCTCTCTCTGTCTCCGCTACCTTATTTTCTGATTTCCTCCACTCTGGTCTCCCTTCCAGCTGGAGGCCAGATGACCATCTGACAGACTGCTGACATTTAGAACGTTATCCCTCAACTCAGCCAATACAATGTATTAGAATGAAGTGTGGCCTAATAATTGATCCAGAACCTAGGTTGTGGGTAGATAAGTCAAGGGTATCTAGGTTGAGGGTAGCTAGGCTGGGGTAGTTACTGTAGGTTGTGGGTAATAGGTTCTGTCCACCAGCTCCACTACTTCCTGAAAGTCACTTGGCATCTTTATTTCCTGTCCTATATTATTGGATCAGGTAATTAATCAGGTGTGCGCTGGGTCTGCCGCACACCTGATTAATCACTTAATCCAATCATATAGGACAGGAAATAAAGATGCCAAGTGACTTTCAGGAAGTAGTGGAGCCGGTGCACAGAGCCTATTAGGCTGAGTGTAACTAGGTTGTATAGAGGAGAATAACAGATCGCTAACGCTGTTTGTCCCTGACGAAGTTGGGCACAAGCACTTGGCCGGTCCTCATGGCGTATCCCATGAACACTGCCTACAGTCTGCTCCTGGCTGCCTTTGGGAGAAGGACGACAGGATGGGTGAATAGCAGAGAACATTTAATCGGCGACCCTGATGCATGTGTGTGTGTGTGTGTGTGTGTGTGTTCCTTTGTGTCGCCCATTGCACATGACTTTGAGGAAGATGTAATTTTGAAACATTAGTCTGAAGCTGAAGAATTCTTAGGCGATCAGCTTGCTGATTGATGGGGCCACAGACACCGGTAACCTTGAAAATGAAATTATCTATGTGAAGTTCTACAGCGCAAAGGTTCCGCCCGTTCTTCCTTGGCATTGAGGATGTAAAGAGAGAAGAGGATGAGCATGGAAATGCAGATGGGGTCATCTCTGCCATTGTTGCAGGTATTACATGTACAGATAAAATATATACTGCATACAGTGGCTTTTTCTACTTAGATTCATTTTATAATTTACATTCTACATTTATGTCTGTTCGTTTTTCAGAAAGCAGGTCTGGTGAACTGAAGAGACCGGTTGCACAAAACACCTTAAGTTAATATTTCCCTTAAGTTCTGACTTAAGGTTTCCTTAAAATAAAATCTGTTGCACAAACACCCTTACGTATTCCCCTTATGGTTTCCTTAAGATGTCCCTCAAGTATTTAAGGTTTTCTACTTATCTCGGTCTAATACTTAATGAATCTCTTAAAGTCTGTTAAGTTGTTGCACAAAAGACCTTAGCAAGCAAAGTAAGGGAAAAAACGTAAGGGACTTCTACCCCAACCTTAGCTAAGTCACATGGCTGCGTTTATGAATATAAACGATGGAAATCGCATCCCAAGAAGAGTGTTCCGCGACAGGGAGAACCCACTAGACACTCTTAGTGAGGAGCAACTGATATTTCATTACAGATTTGATCGACAGTCCATTTTTTTCCTCACAGCGTCGCAGGACGTTCCAGTGTAGTATTGTGACAGATAGCCGGTCACGTGCAAGCAAACCAATGATCACCATGGAAACTACAATTTTACTGCAGTAAAACCTCTTTCCTTGTATGAAAATCCTTAGCTAAGGAAACCTTGTAAGGGATTCTGTGCAACACCCTTAAGTAATTCCCTTAACTAAGGGGAAATTAAGGGTAATTCTTAAGGGGAAAACTTAAGATGTTTTGTGCAACCGGCCCCAGGTCATCTTCTTGTGTGCTGATGGAGCTGCAGTCAACATGGAGAGGAGGAATGGAGTGGCAGCAAAGCTGAAGGAAGACATCCAACACCTCCAAGCCATCCACTGCGTGGCACACAGGCTGGAGTTAGGAGTGATGGACTCCATAAAACATGACCAACGTCTCCAGAGGCTGTAGGAGGTGTTGCAGTTTTTTCATGAGCAATATCGCTACACGCCCAAAGCCTTGATGGAGCTGAGGATGCTGGGAGAGGCACTGGAGGAGAAGGTGCTCAAGCCCATCAATTTGAAAGGAGCCAGGTGGTTGCCATACATCCACAAAGCTACCAAGGTAGGTATTTGCAGCCACAGCTTTAATAAGGGCATTAAAAGAAGACTTATTGACAATGTTAATAAGATAATCATTTTTCTACAGATCTTGTGTTGTAGTTACGTGGTGTTCGTGACACATTTTTAGGACCAGATCAGCTTGGAGCCGCACACCTCGGCCATCTGCCACTGTAGTAGGAAGGGCAATGAAGATACTGAAGTATCTGAAAGACAATCTGAATGTACAGTTCATGCACTTCATGTGAGATGCACTAGATGTCCTGAAAACGCTCAGCCTGCAGTTTCAGCTGGACAAACTCACTCATGCTTGGCTTCTCTTTTTTTTCTAAGAGATTTTTATTATCATTATTCAAAGCAGTACATCAACAAAGGTAACTTATCTGGGCTTGTATTTCCACACAATATTAGGAGTGGCAGTTGAATACAAAGAGGCCTGCAGCACTGGCCTTATTGAGCTGTCCCTGGAGAGTAGCAGAAGGCAATGCTAAAAAGCGTTAATGCTGCTGGAATGTTCCATGGGGTCAAACTTGACAACATGACAGATTCCACTCAGCACAGAGAGATCATTATGTTGATTTTATGCCTTAGTTAAATCCTTTGCTTAGCCTTAGTTTAAATCCAGATATAAAATCGAATGTTGGAAACTGTTGCTGAACTAACATGTATATATTGTGTATTGACAGAAGCTATGGTGAAACACATCCAGTCGCGACTTGCTGACATATCAACTCAACAACAAAAAATCCACTGAGTGACAAATTCAACTGTATGTCAAGCCCTGCTAATGGTTAGGCAATGAGGACTAGCTATTAACTACTGTATATGATGTCTTACTTTAAAATAAGGTACACACAACAGTAATTAATGATTAGGTAATGGTTAGGTAATGAGGACTACCTAATAACTACTCTATATGATGTCTTACTTTACAATAAGGTACGCAAAAGAGTAACTAATGAATAATTAATGGTTAGGTAATGCGGATTAGCTGTTAAAGGAGTAGTAAAGGGAAACATCATGTTTAGCCCTGTTTTAAGGTTACTTATGATCATATATAATGGTTCAGATCAAAAAGTTGACAAAACTAGCACTTTTGAGAAAGTCTGATAATTGCTCTACCGTTTTGGTCATACAATGGATGTGGGTGGGCACCGTGAAAAATCATTCAAAAACATGTTAAACTCTCAATTTCAAAGACAAGAAACTCACCGAGGGGGTAATTGGTGTAGTTATTAATATTAGTATTATTATTATTGTTGTTATTGTGGGTAGCTAGGCTGAGGGTAGCTAGGTTGTGGGTATTTAGGTTGAGGGTAGCTAGATTGTGAGTAGTTAGTTTGAGGGTAGCTAGGCTGAGGGTTGCCTGGTCAGCGCTTCACAGATTGGACCAGGGTCCGTTTCTTAAGCACCTGGAATCTAATAAGTGTGCGGCCCTGATAAATACTAACAGGTATTAGGCAAATAGCTGCTGAGGCCTGGGCTCCCAGAGGTGCTGTAACTAGCAAACAAACATCCATTCTCTGGGAGCACATGCTGCCACTGCCTGAAATAACGGTCTCCAGCGTCTAGATGGACCAACAAGGAAATGATTCACTCTGGTCATGAATCTACTCCTCTGCACTGTTAAATAAAGACTTTTACTCTCACACGTCCTGTCCTGTAGATCTCCTCAATGTGTGTAGGAGCAAATCAATGAACAGTGCAACGTCTAGTCCAACCAATGTATCACTGTGAAATCATACTCATTGATAGTGGACTGCAGACAACACCCTCCTGTTTTGTACTCATTGACAGTCAGCCAGACAACACTGTCCCTGCTGTGGATGAGCTGGCAGCCACTCTGACGGGAGGTGAGAGGGGAGGTCTCAGAGAGAGCACAGTCAGAGCTGTATCTGTGTCTGGCAATAAGGCTGGAGGTCTCAGAGAGAAGAAAGTCAGAGCTGTATTGGTGCGTCCCATTTGGCTGAGAAGTGGTGAGGTGGGAGGTGGGAGGTGGGAGAGACAGAGAATGATGTCACCCACAAGGTAACCACTTTACAGTAGACACCAACAACAGTTCAGAACAGATATGGGCGTTAGCCAGCTTTGTTTGCCAAACCAGTAGATAACAACGGACTATGCTGTATTTTGCGCATACAAAAGAGGCAGCGAACATATCCTCAGAGTTAGGGAATACTGTGTGTATGACTGATTTAACGTAATGTTAATGTAAGGGTGCAAAGTTTGCAAATATTTTGCATGCCCCCGGACCCCCCTAGAGTGTCAGAGGTCCACCCCCCATGGTCTCACATAATCCTGTGGGAAACACTGGGTTATTATTAACTCATCGATAGCATATCGGCTTTGGTGAGCATCTCTCTTATTTAATATACTGCTGCTCCCTCCTGACACATAATATGCACTGAGAAGATGGCAGGGTGGGGGTAATAATACCTATTACATCCCTTGCCTTGTTTGTACAGCTGTATTCTGAGTCCGACTAGCCAAGCTATGTCTCTGGCTCGTGGTTTAAATGAGTCATGTTGCAGACGAAGAGAACACATACTAACACATTCAAATGAGATAAGCACACCAATCGGCTGAATAATAAATTAACTAATTAATATGTTAATTTGACAATTATCAGGTTTGTTGGTGGAGAGTGGCAATTAGACTTGACAAAGGATGCCGAGCATGAAGCTCCTTATTGGCTGTTAATTGGTCAGAGCATGGCGGTGCCACAGCTGATAACGAGTATCAGTGGGCTGCACTGTCAGTGCCACCATTATCATCTCTCTCTCTCTCTCTCTCTCTCTCTCTCACACACACACACACACACACCAACATGCATGCCATGTAGCAGTGAGAGAGCAGCACACTAAGCAGGGGCTTTCCAGAGAACGGGATCTCACGTTGTAAAGGCCACTTACCCTCATCCCTCTTACAGACCTCATGTTATCAAACATTCATGTCGATCAATGAGGACATGTCTTCTGATCAATAGGGTCCTGATCGGTTAAATGAGGACAAGCGTCGGATTCCTCCCTGTGCCAAACCTTCACTGGGTCAGAACACCCTTCGACCAACCTTCAGAACCCGGACTACCAGTCTAATCAGCCCTTTTCACCCCAAATCCCGCGGCCTGGAGCATGAATCTACAGCTGGGTCACTGTAATTTCCTTGCTAAAGACATTGATCTTTCTCTCAAGCTGCAGCTGACATGCTTCCAGCAGAGGTCTGAATCAAAGCATGTTAGGATGTTGGGATCCACGGGAGGAGAAACTCATCCCAACATTATATATATATAAATGGGTTATTGTGATAAACTGTCCTGGATCCCTGCCCCTGAGCTCTGATGCCCACTAACGTACGCTCGACAACTTGAACCAACAATTGAACACCTTGCCTTTATTACAGACAATAACAACTGACTAGTGAATATACGATACACAATAACAATATACTATGTAAAACTGTATACTTGAATTTTAATAACTGCACTGCCTATATTACAGACACAGTCGTCCATGATTGGATGGAATAAGTATATGAGGATGAATTTGCTTGTCTGCAAGACTACAGATAGTAGATTGCCAGATTGGGAACCTTATAATGTCTAGTTGCATACCTATATGAACTGGAATGAGGAATTGATTAGTGCTGATAAGATATTATAAGGGCAAGTGGTGAAAATAATTCCATTGTACCTATTCTATTGTTCTTATATTCTATGTACTGAGTTAACAGGGTTCAGGTATAAGGTAGTAAGAAGCAGTTATTGATCAGACGAGGAGGAGGCAGTCAAACATAAAGCTGGATCCCGTATGCCTGGAACTCTCGACTCGGTAGAAATGCAAGGCAGGACCATCGATTAGGCCTTGCGGAGAGAAGGGGAATGGTCTAGGGAGAAAGAGAGAGGGAGAAAGGGAAGAGGAGAGGACAAGAAGGAAGAAAGGAGGAGGAGATACACACACAGAAACACCATAGCCTTGAGTACAGCACAGAGATATCAGTGAATCTGAGTAAAGCTTAAAATCACAGAATATAATCAATATATCATGAATACAGACTGTGGGATATATAGTCCACAGCACTTTTGTTCTTTTACCAATGAGAAATATAAAATATTCATAAATAAAGCCTTGCATGTTGTTAGTAGCTGGTCTAATAAGCTACAGAGAGACGAAGTAGGAGTACGAGATGGAGATTGATGACATGGTTCCTTTGTTGCTGTTTACATTACAAACGTAAAGACCAGGCATTCAGGAAGCCTTTGAGTCAGCTCTCGGACAGAACCAGCATGCCTGTGTGTGTGTCTTGCGGACAGAAATCCAATAACTCCAGACTTTCATTAAGTGGTGGCAGTTTCCCCCCTGTAATGTGTCAGCACAAATCTATTTTGTATTTGCACTATTGTGTCCTGTACCCTGTCCTATGTCATCTTCATCAGCATATGCCATTACACTAATCAAAGTCCTATAAATGGATGTTGAATCTTGAAAGGCAGCCGGCCACCTAGCCCCGTCCCACTGCTACCCAGCCGCGCCCAAAACCCAGCCCCACCACACCCCAAAGTCCTGCCCACCTCCAACCCAGCCCCGCCCATCTCCAACCCAGCCCCGCCCAAAGCCCAGCCCCGCCTGCAACCCACCCACAGCCCAGTACAGCTGCAGCTCCAGCCTCCAGCATTGTCCATTCAGCACCTGAACCCAGCACTCCTCCACTCGCTATTCACATTCCGAGAGCGAGAGAGCTCCGAACAGGCACAACACCCCACCCCCCTCTCCCCTCTCTCTGACAAAACACAGGAAATCAATGAAACCAAGGATCAATAGCTCTCCACATTTCCTCCATCGAGAAACCCAACAGTTCCTTTTCTTAAAAATGATGTAAAGTTCATGGCTAAAAATAGCTTTGTCAGACATTGGAGAGTGTCAGCAGGCGGTCTTTGTAGAAGGGGTGACCAGTTGATCTAGGCACACATTCACCACTTTTATTTTTAAATGTATTTCTGATTTTATCCCATTTTCACCCAATTCTGTAGGCAATCACACCTGACCTATGCAATTGTCCCCTATCGCTGCTGTGAAACCTGATGCTGGAGACTTTGGAATCTGATGCTTAGACCACTACACCACCGCAGACCGCCTCGTCAGGGAATTTGATTGAGTGTAGGGATCTAGCAATCAGTCTCCTGATGCTGTTCTAAAGACTCAGTAGACCACAACCAAGCCAACAGAAGTCTTCAGAGACTGCATGGTGGTTTGTGACAAAGCTATCAGACCAAATCAGTTATGGGAGAAACTGTACTTTTCTGTCAAGGATGTGAGTCATGATGCGTCTCTCAGATCATGTGATTCGTATCAGAGAGATGGATGGGGCCTTCAGCAGAATCACAGGGCTGTGTGTATAGAGGCGTGTCAACATGCACTGTATCGTGTCATCTTATCACTATTCCAGCTTACAGCAACTAGGTTCTAGCAGGATCTCTCAAACAGGCCTATACTGTACTGTAGAGATCTTTACGGGTCCAAAATGACGCACCTGGACCCTAATGGACCCGAGAAATTAATTCTGAGATGCGACTGGATCTGATGATCAACTAGAAATGGTGCTCAGAGAGCACAGACCTCTGCCCCTTAAAGGAGAACGCTCGTTTTTGACAACCTGGACCTTATTTACGGCATATTATAAGACGTTTGACTCACCAAGATAACTTTGGTGTAATTCAATGGCCTGTAGAAGAAATTTAAAATCCAGCGCGAGCCAAGTATATCCATGTAATGGCGGCGGACGGGGCACTGAGAATGCAGCTTCTAAAAAATCAATTCTCTGCCGCGAAACAGTTGTTTTCATCAATCTGTCTTTATGAATCGCTAGTTGTGCTTACATAGAGCGAGGGCTTGTTGTGGTTTTTCCCATGCCTCTTTACTGCGCTGTGCGCATGCGTGCTGGAGCAAGTGGGGAAGCTATTTCGTTTCTAAAGACGTTTCTAAAGATCATATAGCGTTCAGACCCATGAAAACCTGTACTGTACCAACTGTTCAACCTTCACAGGTCAGCATCTGCATCTGAAGGCCTTTTCTCTGCAAGCACCTCATAATCCTCTTTATCTCCATGGTGTCCAGACACAGCATTAGTAACAGTGTTATCTGCTCTGCAGTGAAGGATGGTCTGATGTCAAGCCTGACTTTATATTCACACAGGAATAGGACAGAGATGGCAGAGATATCATCCAAGGGTATTCATACCTTCCAAGTGACGAGAATTACTAGTCTTAACAACTGCCAGTGCTACACAATGGATTGCCACAGAATGATAGTCGGAGGAAAATCGACGAGAGAACTAGAGAATCACCTGATGTGATGGCTACTCCATCTGCAGCCAATCAGAGATCGAAGAAGTTGATCATGTGATCTCTTGGTACAGAACATGGATTCGGGCCATATCTGCCCAGTGAGCCCATCACTCTGAGTTGTGTGTGTGTGTGTGTGTGTGTGTGTGTGTGTGTGTATTTGAGTGTGACACCCCATGTACATTCAGATGGCTACCGAACCCCCTACCAAATCACACCTGCACCAGATCAGATCTCCACCAGAACACACCTGCATCAGACCAGATCTCCTCCAGAACACACCTCAACCAGAACACACCTCAACCACAACACACCTGCATCAGACCAGATCTCCACCAGAACACACCTCCACCACAACACACCTCCACCAGAACACACCTCCACCAGAACACACCTCCACCAGACCACATGCGCACAGGACCAGGACCTCTACAGGAGCACAGGTTCTGGCAAGAGGCTGTCATACCTCCTCCTCTGCTGTTTGCATCATCCGGGCCTGTGTACAGTAGCTGTGCAGAGGAGCTGGTTCTGTGTACAGTAGCTGTGTAGAGGAGCTGGGTCTGTGTACAGTAGCTGTGTAGAGCAGCTGGGCCTGTGTACAGTAGCTGTGCAGAGGAGCTGGGCCTTTGTACAGTAGCTGTGCAGAGGAGCCAGGGCTGGTGTACAGTAGCTGTGCAGAGCAGCTGGGCCTATGTACAGTAGCAGTGCAGAGGAGCTGGGCCTGTGTACAGTAGCTGTGCAGAGGAGCAGGGCCTGTGTACAGTAGCTGTGCAGAGGAGCAGGGCCTGTGTACAGTAGCTGTGCAGAGGAGCTGTGTAGATGTGATGTGGAGCTGAGTCCTTGTGTCTGTGTGGTGGAGCTGGGTCTTGTGTCTGGGTGGCGGAGCTGGGATTGCTTTCCTCGGTGAGCAGCGCTGTGTGCTTTTCATCTACACACTCCCAATTTACATGAATATGGGAGTGTGCTTTTATTCTCCCTCAACAGCGATGTCACCACCATAACCTCGTCTGCTAGATCCCATCAAGATGGGAGACAATGTTTTTCAGCATGTGTGTGTGCTTTGTGTGTGTGTGTTTTGTTTGTGTGTGTCTGTCTGTCTGGTGTGTGTGTGTGTTTGTGTGGCTGCCAAAAGCCAGACTTGATGCAATATCTATGTGTTTTTTCTGATGCAATCTCAGCACTAGGCACTTTTAAGAGCAATCAATCAGAGCTGTGGCATGTTAGCTTGTTGTTTCTTGTGTGTGTGTGTGTGTGCGTGTGTGTGTGTGTGTGTGTGTGTGTGCATGCATGCACATGTGTGTGTGTGTGTGTGTTTGTGTGTGTGTGTGTGTGTGTGTGTTTGTGTGTGTGTGTGTGTGTGTGTGTGTGCATGCACATTGTGTGTGTGTGTGTGTGTGTGTGTGTGTGTGAGTGTTTGTGTGCGTGCATGCACATGTGTGTGTGTGTCTGTGTGTGTGTGTGTGTGTGTGTGTGGTACAGGACACCAGGTGGTGTTTGCAGTTACATTGATTTCAAACTACGGATACAGTCACGAAAGCGTACACAACTCTACCCAGAATGCTACAACAATGTGATAGTGTTTCCACTCAGCCGTTGAGCTCTGCAGTGATCTGTCAGAACAGAGACCAATGTTGTGACAGGATCCCTGAGGACAGTGCTTTATCTCCGGAGGGCTGATCCCAGTGTCAGTGAGCCTCTAAAGTGCTGAGGTGTCGTTGTCCAGAAGGGGCTAGTGTTAGCAGTGCCAGGATTAGGATTAGCAGTGAAGACATGTGTGGTGGTAGGGTTAGGGTCAGGGTAAGGGTCAGTAGTTGCAGTGCCAGGGCTAGCAGACATGAAGACATGGTGGGTGGTAGGACTTCAGAATAGCTCTGTCTGAATGACAAAGACAGGAACAGACCGATTTTTAAATTAGCACTCGGAATTCATCCAAACCACTGGCAGGTTTGGCGGTGGCTCTTTCTCTCCTACCTGTGCACTGGGCCTTGTTGTAAGGCCCGCCTCTCAACTGTCACTCACAGACATTAAAGACAGATAGCACAGATCGATTTTTGACTCCACTTTAACCTTGGAATGTCATGTCTGCACATTAGAGCCAGCTTGGTTAATTTAGCTAATAGAGGACATCTCCTAGGGTGGATGAAACAAGGTGTATGTGTGTGTTCATTGGGGGGTCCTTACAATACCTTTTTGTACAGCAATATCAGTGGCAAGAAGGTTGCCGACCCAAGCCATTTCTTAGCTCGAAAGAAGCAAGATTTATTTCAAAAATACAAACTCAACATCACCTTGAGTTTACAGACTAGATTGGTAATATGAACCTTAAAAGATAGTTGGCGATCAATTTTGAATGCCCTGTAACTTAAGACGAGCTCAATTACATTTCCTTGGGACGTTAAAATATGGGGAAGAGTTGACGGTGACTCATTAGGTGACTTTTCTGGGCATAGAGGGTCTGACTCTGTCTTTCATCCAGCCTGCTTGCCTCCTCCGCCAGCTCAGTCTATCTCAGGCGTGTCCCCCTCCTCCACAAGAACGACAGACTCGTTAACAGCTCAGTAAGGCCTGATTAGAATGATGAGAAACTAAATATTTGAGGAGGAAAGAGAGCCACTGACAGTCCAGAGCAGTAATCAATTATACAGACATAGGAAGGGGAAGCCGAATGGAGGGGCTAAAATGAACACTCTTCATCTCTCTCAATCTCCCCCAGTTGCACCTCTCTCTGTCTCTCTCCATCTGTTTCTCTCTCTCCTTTGCTCTCTCTCTCTTTCTCTCTCTCTCTCTCTCCAGCTACACCTCTCTGTCCTCCATCAGAAATCTGATTACAGCATCTTGTGAGAAGAGAGGGATGTTCATCAGACTTGTATGAATCTGGGTTTAAGTGAGAAATCCCTCACCTACACTGACCAGTGTATTGAGCCTGGGTGGATCCCTCATGTTGATGATGGTGGCAGACTGCTTCATCAGGCAATACTGACCTTGGTTTGAGGGATTCTAGATTATACTAGGTGTGCTTGATTTGTGTTGTATACCTAAAAAAGAAGGAAACAGAATACAGTGCCATTGAAAGATTCCCTTCTTGATACATATGCTGCACACATGGAAGCTCATTCCTCTGTAAAACAGGATTATAACATGTTGACATTTGACCTACTGTAATAGACCTTTCCTATTCAGACGGAACGTTCCGCACCTAGTTACTGTTGCTATGGCACTGTTTTGGAGCATGTTAATAAAATGTCAACAGAACAGCACATACCTGATGATTCTCTCAAGGATTCCTGACAGGATTTCTGTACCGGTAGGATATTTGCCAAATGTCATTACTTTGTCTAAGAAAACTCTACAGAAAGGCCTGAACTATTTTACACAAGGATATATCCAGGGCTGCCAAGTTTGACCAAAAGCTTGGAGTGAGATGTATCCCTTTCCTAAATAAGTGTATTTGCATGTCTGCTAAAGTCCATATAGTCACGCCATTTTCTTCCCTGGTCTGTGCAGATAATTATCACTTTTGAGCAAAGGAAAGTCTAGGCTATATTGGGTAACACTTTATAATACTGATCAGTTATAAGGCATTTATAAAACATTTGTTAATAATGAAATAATCATTAACAGATCATTTATAAACATGTGTAAATGATTCATAAATGATTTGTAAATATACTAGGTAAAGAACGCGCCCTTAGGTTTCTCTAGTCTCTCTGAATATCTCTGGTCGTTACTGCGTTAGAACCATTTTCTTCAAACTAATGTCTACTGAATACACAACGCGGGACAATCTTTGTTTGCTGTTCCAATAAATGCATATGCATGAAAGTGCAACTTGCCCTTCTGTGGGACTGATTTGGGTAGAATGCGGTTTGAGCCATGTGGTCTGTTCCTACATGTACATACCATGCCATGTTGTCAGGCACACGTTGCGATGCAATAACGCCAAAAACAGGCTCTAACATGTTACATCTGCCCCTTAGTGTCCTAACCCAGATGATTATGGGATGTCTGTCCATGTAGCCCAGGCCAGACCAGAATATCTACCAGACTGGAGATTGTCAGGACCTTTGCAATACAGCATGCTAAGATACCATCATGTCTGATCTCATCCTGTAGGCCTACGTCTCCTATAATGGCTGTGATCTACCCCGATGTTTAACAGAACGTAATCTCTCTGATATCCTGACCAGCTCTTGGTTTCGGTAAAAACTACATTTCAGATTGACAGGGAGAAGAGATGCACCCCAACTCACGGCCAGCTTTACTTCCGACGGCATTTACTGTAATGGATGGCCTCCCCGATAAGCTGACATCAGGGTAAACATGCCCCATCATTTACCCTGGTCAATACCGGTCCCTTTAGCAATGACAGGGCACTGGGGCATCCGTCTACGGGGACATTGTCAACCAGGCCCTTTTTATTTTTAATGATTTATAGTTTATTCTGTTTTTCCAATATACAGTAAGAACACATATACTCAAATATCAATATACAAAAAAGGAGCGATAGAGTTAAACAAAACAATCACTAATAATCACAACACCACCACACCAGAATATAGCCCACATAGTAGAAGACGAATCAAAACATACATACTTGCATTTGCACAATTCATTATGTACTTGTATGTACTGTAGCTCTCAGTCAGTCCAGATTTTGTTCTTCTAAAAAATTGCTGTGCCATCATGCTATCTATAGTCATTCTCAGTTGATATGGGCTAGGTATGTCACCCATTTCAATGCAGAAATATCTGCTCTATCATGCATCCTATAAGACAAATGTGCATATGCTGCAACTTATTTTGCAAAGTATTTTGAATTGAGTCTGATCCTAATATCCCCAGAGATATTCTGAGTCCTGACAGATGTGGTTCCATTCCTTGTCACTGAATGATAGGTTTAGATACTGAGGATCCTTTATGGGTTTGACTCAAAACCATTCCCTTTGTAATCTAATAGTTGCTTATGAAACTGTGGCAGTTGAGTCGGTGTGTGTGTGTGTGTGTGTGTGTGTGTGTGTGTGTGTGTGTGTGTGTGTGTGTGTGTGTGTGTGTGCGTGCGTGTGTGTGTGTGTGTGCATGCATCTGTGTGTGTGTGCATGCATGCGTGTGTGTATAATGTGTACAGTATATTTATTTTGTGTGTGTGTGTGTGTGTGTGTGTTGCAAAGAGCATGCTTTCTCAGCTCATTAGTTTTGATTGACTCCTCCTCTCACCAGGCAGGAAATGAGCCAGGGAAGAGTGACATGCCAACGCTCCCCCTCTCTCTCTCTCTCTCTCTCTCCCCCTCTCTCTCTCTCTCTCTCCCCCTCTCTCTCTCTCTCCCTCTCTCTCTCTCTCTCTCCCCCTCTCTCCAGTCTCGGGCCGTGGGTGTGGATCAGAAGACGTCAGCTCCCAGCCTGGAACAGCCAGCCCAGTCTGCCATTGATCAGCTTAATGAACCTGGGCTGCTGATCTCTGGGTTGTCAGTTTGAAGCAGGGTTGGACCTGAGGTGTTCCCTCCTCCTCTCACCTCGGAGGAGAAACGTGCCCCTTCTGCACCTGATTTCTCTCGATGTCACCGCCAGACGAGTGGAGGCAGCCAGCCTTCAACTCACAGCTGTTTATAGCTGTTTATAATTGTGGTCCCTCCCCCTTGCTCTTAGAACCGCAGTTAGCTGCGGCAGTCACCGAGACGCCGCTCGCTCGCTGGGAGGAGATGGTATTCTAATTTCACGACTTTCACTTCCAAATGACTCGCTGCCTCGGCCTATTTCAGGAGTGCAACGTTAGAGAGTATTCAGGGCGGGTGTGAATACCTGATGAGGTAATTGTGAGCAGACTCTCTCCTCGCTCTCGCTGATTGCCCTCTGCTCATCCTCTCTTCCCGCAGGTGCGGTCATGGTAAATATTTACAACGTTCTCATTAGCCGGAGCTCCGCTGGCCCGAGCGGAGGAACAAAATAAGTCTTTTTTTGGGAAGTCGCTCTGCTGATGCATTGGGTTACTGGGGCGTATAAAAGTCATTTCAGCATTAATCCTGGGCCAAAGAGTGTCGCTGATAAGAACTAAACCCCGGCTCTAAATCCCGCTCTGCTGGTGACACTGTCTGTTTGCCTAATTGCTCTACAGCACAGCAGGATCCGGGGCGGCCCATGAAGCAGACACACACACACACACACACACACACACACACACACACACACGGTCCATACAAGCAGACACACACACAAACACAGCTAACCCATGAAGCAGACACACACAGTCACCATTACAACGCTCACACACACACACAGTCCATACAAGCAGACACACAGCAGACACACACACACACACAGCTAACCCATGAAGCAGACTCACACAGTCACCATACAAAGCTCTCACACACACAGTCTAAACAAGCAGACACACACACAGTCCAAACAAGCAGACACACACACAGTCCATACAAGCAGACACACACACAGTCCATAAAAGCAGACACACACACAGTCCATACAAGCAGACACACACACAGTCCATACAAGCAGACACACAGCAGACACACACACAGTCCATACAAGCAGACACACAGCAGACACACACACAAACACAGCTCACCCATGAAGCAGCCTCACACAGTCACCATTACAAAGCTGCCACACACACACACACAGTCCATACAAGCAGACACACACACAAACACAGCTAACCCATGAAGCCGACCCACACAGTCACCATACAAAACCGACACACAGTACATACAAGCACACATACAGTGCATAGCCAACCCACAGTCGACATACACAGCCAACATACAGTACATAACCGACACCCATAGTCCATACACAACAGACACACACAGATGGCACACAGCTGGCACACACGGTCCGTACACAACAGACACACACAGCTGGCACACACGGTCCGTACACAACAGACACACAGTCCATGAAGAAACAATCTGAAACTTTTGTTGTTTCCCAGGTCCACTTATTCTATTCTGCAGCAAAAATATCTAATATAATGAATGAGTTATATATCTGCTTAGATATCTGCTCACACTGTGCCTGCCTGGTGACTGGTGATCAACTAGGCTGCTTGTAGTGCTAGTCGACCTACATGGATGTGAGAACTACAACGCCAATGGTGCATACACACTTGTATCTCATATGGGCTGAACATTGATCATTATCTTCCACTGTTGTAATCAGCCAACTTTTCCACACACGCTCCATTGTATGTCCATGCTACACACTGGAGTGGTAGTCACCCAGAATGTCAGAGGCTTTTCTACAGCGGTCTTATTATAGTGATCATCAAACACATTCAAGCTGTGATGGGGGTGGTTCAGGAGGGCTATTTACAGACATCAAGAGCAGAGACCCACTTCCTCCAGACAATATGCAGCATGGTAGCTGGAACTCCTGTCTCTGGCTGGCAGCTACAACATTCAGCTACAACGTTCAGGCCGCTTTCAAAGCCAAATGAAAACATGAGTAAATACAGGAAAAACAACACAACGGTGCGCGTAACAACAACATCGCCAAGGGGGGCTTTTGAACACCGTCTCCAAATGTGTTACATGGGGGGGGGGGGGTTGAGGTGGAGGGTGTGCATCTCACTCTCTTGCATGGCAGGCGGAGAAGAAAGCAGCTGAGCTGAATCTGGCCTGTAAAACCAGGGTTCAATACATCAAAAGATGAATGGAGCACCTGTCCAGGGAAGAGTCATCTCACAGACTGCCCTGCCCAGGGAGGAGTCACCTCACAGACTGCCCTGCCCAGGGAGGAGTCACTTCACAGACTGCCCTGCCCAGGGAGGAGTTAACTCACAGACTGCCCTGCCCAGGGAGGAGTCACCTCACAGACTACCCTGCCCAGGGAGGAGTCACCTCACAGACTGCCCTGCCCAGGGTGGACTCACCTCACAGACTGCCCTGCCCAGAGAGGAGTCACCTCACAGACTGCCCTGCCCAGGGTGGAGTCTCCTCACAGACTGCCCTGCCCAGGGAGGAGTCACTTCACAGACTGCCCTGCCCAGGGAGGAGTCACTTCACAGACCGCCCTGCCCAGGGAGGACTCACCTCACAGACTGCCCTGCCCAGGGAGGAGTCATTCACAGACTGCCCTGCCCAGGGTGGAGTTACCTCACAGACTGCCCTGCCCAGGGAGGAGTCACTTCACAGACTGCCCTGCCCAGGGAGGAGTCTCCTCACAGACTGCCCTGCCCAGGGAGGAGTCACTTCACAGACTGCCCTGCCCAGGGAGGAGTCACTTCACAAAATGCTCTGCACAGTCACCTCACAAATTGCTCTGCATCTCCTCACACACTTCAGTCCATTCTCCTCCTGCATCATTAAGCACAAACAAATGCACGCCTCTGTGGCTGTCATCAGTCATTGGCTGCAAAGTGTATTGTGGATTTATAAAAAGGGCATGTGAATGAAACAATCTTAGCACAAAATGCTGTACGAATACATTAGCTTTCTTTGTATAATTGATTGGTTGGTTGATTGATATGTAATGAGAGACAGTTCTCTTTGAAGGTGAACACCTCCAGTCTTCAGATGATCTTCATTGGTCTGAATGTGTCCATTAGGGGTGTGCCGAAAGCCCAGTATTTCTATTAGTTGAGGCAGAAAATTATTCGGACAGAAAACTGAAAGTGGGCGGGGCTTAACCCTTTTAACCCTGAAAATACAGTGACAACATTTCAAATATTAATTGGATTTTCCCTATAATACTAGAAAGCGCAGTTTCTCAGCTTTCAGCAAGTGTTGGAGTGAGGAATTTTTTTGATTTGTTAGATATTTTTTAAATATTATTAAATATTTGTTAGATATTTTTGAAATGTTGCCGGTGACGTGGTCGTATCGAAAGGGTTAAACCAGAACAACAAAGAGCCCCATATATATTTTTACTCTTGAATAACAATAGGGTTGCACCCGACTCAAAATGTTGCCAGTCGAATTGGATTCGCCTGTTCAAACCAGAGATTTGACCGTTTAGAGGCCGAGCAGCCTCAGCTGCCGGAACCCTCTTGTATTTGCCAAAATTCTGAATCTTCATAGGAAGTCTGACTTCCCATGCATGAAGAATCACCAAACTTTGCACATAGGTCCAGTCCTATGTCAGAAGTCCTCAACTGGCATAGGGGGCCAATAGTCCTAATGGTGGCGCTACAGCAACCGTCTAAAGTTTCAAACTTTAAGAAATCATAACAAATCATTCGTACGTGCTATCACTTTGCAACCACCACCAACATGTAGGCCCAAGTGAGCAGAAAGGCCCACATGCTTTGAAAAATGCCTTGTGAAGCCCATCACTCTGTTTTTCTCAAAAACTGTAAAACCGATCAAACCCTACTCTCCCACATTTTTTGGTCAATTGACATCTCAATGGCTACATTACGGCCCAATCCCAAACCAGCCCCTACCCACTCCCACTCCACCACCGAGTGGCCCAATCCCAAACCAGCCCCTACCCACTCCCACTCCACCAGCGAGTGTCACTCCAAATGAAGTGTCACTCGCAGCTGTGGAAGGCACTCTAGGGACGTTATAGAAATGGAAAGCCAAATGTGGAACAGACTCCTCACTCCACCGGAAACGTGGGTAGGTGATTTATGGGAAAAATGTTTATGATTTACAATAAAAATATAAATATCTATAATTAAACCAGGAGGCATCCTCACTAGATGCCCGAACCACGTCAACTGGCTCATTTCGACGCAAAGGAGCAGCGGCTCTACTCTCTCTCGAGTCTCTCCCGGATGACTGAACTTCTCACCCGATCTCTCAGGGAGACCCCAGCCACCCTCCGGAGAAAACTCATTTCGGCCGCTTGTATCCGTGATCTCGTTCTTTTGGTCATGACCATATGACCATATGTATCCTTCATGACCATAGGTGAGGGTGGGGACGAAGATAGACCGGTAGATCGAGAGCTTTGCCTTTTGGCTCAGCTCTCTTTTCGTCACAACAGTGCGGTAAAGCGACTGCAGAACCGCACCAGCTGCTCCGATTCTCCGGCCAAACTCCCTCTCCATGGTTCCCTCACTCGTGAACAAGACCCCCAGACACTTGAACTCCTTCACTTGGGGTAAGGACTCATTTCCTACTCGGAGCGGACAGGCCACCGGTTTCCTGCTGAGAACCATGGCCTCAGACTTAGAAGTGCTGATTCTCATCCCAGCCGCTTCACACTCAGTTGCGAACCTCTTTTTTATTTTATCTTTTTATTCCAGGCATTATAGTCTTTGATGGTTTTCTGATGAAACCGGTATGAGACAGAGTGTCCGCATGGCTAGATAAACATTACACAGTCCATTGCCCCAACCAGGAGGCTGCTGAAAAGACCAGGCAGCCTTGACAGAGGGAGAGATCTGCACTGACAGGCCTGCACTCTGCTCTAACTTTTATCTGTAGAAGGAACGAGGGAGAGAGGAGGAGAGGAGGGGTTAGGACAGAGGCAGAGGGAGATGTGGGGCAGAGGTTTTCATCATTCACACTCAGACTCTAGACACAGCTAGGTTCTCAAATAGACACATTCAAACTCAGGTTCTTAAATAGACACACAGACTCAGCTTGGTCTTAAAAAGACACACTCAGACTTAGCTAGATCCCTGTATATACACATTCAGACTCGGGTTCTTATGCAGTACATATTTAGACTCAGCTACCAGAGAAGGTTCCTGTATAGAACCAGTCAGACTCAGCTATGTTCCACTATAGACAGGGTGTGCCTGAATCCAGTGTTTGGATGAGCACAAATAGTGGGTTTCTCTGAATATTTATTTTGTCCAAATATTTAAAAAGATATTCGGGGAGAAAAAAAAAGTCAAATATGAGCGTTGGGCGTGGTGTATTCTGCCTGTTTGTAGTGCACTGAGCAGCCAGATAATAGGTAGGCAACAAAGTTAAGCACTGTGTGTCGCGGTTAGAAAGGCTTTGCTTGGGTGTCATTTTTGTCTGATGTGGCCAACCAAACCAGCTGTAGTTGATTGACTGCTGCTAGTCCCACATCCAGGGCGCAGAGCACCCTTCACATGAACAGAAAGTCTGAATGAAAAACGTGTGAACACTAGTTCTATTTTGTGGAGCTCCGGCCCACAGTGCTCGCTCCTTATTGGCTAGCTACGATAGCCACTCATCGTTTCACCATTTCACAGCACAAACGCCCACTTGCTTAGCTGTAATCTTTATTGACAGGCAAAACGGGAGCTTTTTGAATTGCATAAACATGGAACATGATTTCAGAGCTCAGAGTGTGATTGCAGGATTGTCAAGTGCTGGGCCCTCCCACACAGGCGCGCATGCAGCCTCTTTCTCCTGCTTACAAAGTCGCCTCTTGTTTCCTAATGATATGGTTTGTATTAAAGGGGTAGTGTGCTATTTTGCACATTTAACCCTGTTTGTGGTCTGTCTACCATGAACCTGAAACATAGACCATAATGTCACTGAGCGTTCCAGTATTGAGCTAGCTGAAGTTTTTATGCAGGCTCGGTGTGGGTATTTACTGCATTCTTCTGGTATTCCACTATGCGTCGGCTAGTGGAAGCCGGGAAACTTGACTTGCTTAGTCTCTGTGGCGCTCCATGGTGATCGTGGGCTGAAACAACTTCGAAGGGCCATCCTAGCGGTCCCTCCGGTCACCATGGAGGCAGAGGCTTTATGCTCTGGAACAGGAAGGGGACATTTTTCAGGAGCTGGGTTTGGCCTCTTAGTTCCAGTTAAAGGAACTCTGAATGCTTTAGCATACCAAGTGATTCTGGACAATTCCATGCTCCCAACTTTGTGGGAACAGTTTGGGGATGGCCCCTTCCTGTTCCAACATGACTGCGCACCAGTGCATAAAGCAAGGTCCATAAAGACATGGATGAGCGAGTTTGGTGACAAGGTAGTATGTCCCAATTGGATGTCTACTGCTTGCAAAGTATGTACTTTCTAAGGGCAGCTGTAGTAGGTACTGGTAGTAAGAAGTAGAAGTATGCCATTCAGAACGCAGCCTGTCTCTCACATGGACAGGTCTGAGTTGGTAGCTCCATGTAGGAAGGTGGGAACAGGAGTTAGTAGGCGAGAGATGAAGACAAACAATATTTCGTTTCATCTTGTGTGAAAATACCTGTCTTTTTTTCTCACTCCCTCTCCCTACCTTTCTTTAATCATTGTTTCTCTATGTATCTCCCAGCACCATTAGCAGCATGGCTAGTGTTCAGAATCCTCCCCGGTTGAAAAGCTCTTGATCAAGCAGTTTAATGAAGTGAACGACAGGAGATCTATAAGCAGGAGAGCAGCAGAGCCTGCCTCCCATTAATCAGACAGTCTGACAGCTGTCCAGCTCTACTACTATCAATGAGCCGCAGTCACACAACCACACCCCTCACTCTCTCCCTCCTGCCTCTCTCCCTCCATCTCTCTCTCTTTCTCTCCCTCCTGCCTCTCTCTCTTTCTCACCCTCCATCTCTCTCTCTTTCCCTCCTCTCTCCCTCCATCTCTCTCTCTTTCTCTCCCTCCTGCCTCTCTCCCTCCATCTCTCTCTCTTTCTCTCCCTCCTCTCTCTCTCTCTCTTTCTCACCCTCCATCTCTCTCTCTTTCCCTCCTCTCTCTCTCTCTCTTTCTTTGACATGACAGTGGAAGAATGATAGAGTACATATCTATCTTTGAGAAAGGATCGTCTAGCTATAACCTTCCACGTGGCTGTGTGTTTGTGTGATGATTCACACCCGTTCGTTCCTGTCTCTGTGGGCTAGTGTTTGGTCTGACTTCAATACGGAGGCTTTCCACATGCAGCAGCGAGGGCAAACCCAACGATAGCGCTGCTGTCATGCCAACGATTATTATTTGTGAGCGGCAGATGATGTGTCAACAATCACATCTTATCAGGTCATTTCACAGCTGCTTGCTCTCAAATTAATATTATCATCATTCCACATTACCGCTAGCTTTGATGACCTAGGACAACGATCCAGTTCCCTCGGAAACTCTCTTTTTCAGGATGCATGAAACACCCCATCAGGCTCCCTATGCGGCGAGTTATCAGATACACTGATTGATCAGCGCAAGGTCTTCCGTTATCACCTCTGCAGGCAGCACAAGACATGGCGGTGACATGGACTGAGATGCTTATCTGCTGCTGAGGCATTCTGATAATATCTCTCTAAATGTCACACCAGCCAGAGGTGACACCTGGCATGCCGCAACACAGCCGACAGCTCCTGTGTCTGATGCATGATTCTGATGACGGCTTTGATGCATATCACCTGTGTAAGAAGGCACGAATGTCAACAACTGCAGATTCCTGGGATTTACAGTAACTGTATGTAAATATTTACTTATCTAGCTATTCTTATGGAGCGATCGCCATTTTGTATTTGTGGCCTGAACCTGACGAAGGTCTGGGGACCGAAACATTCATATTACATCGGGATCGGGGCCGGGCGTTTTGAGGAGGAAGAGGAAGGTGACAAATGATAAAAATACATGAGGGTCTCTGCCTGGACCCTAATTATTTAACCCTTTCAATACGACCACGTCACCGGCAACATTTTAAAAATATCTAACAAATATTTAATAATATAAATAAAATATCTAACAAATCTAAATAATTCCTCACTCCAACATTTGCTGAAAGCTGAGAAACTGCGCTTTCTAGTATTATAGGGAAAATCCAATTAATATTCAAAATGTTGTCACTGTACTTTCAGGGTTAAAAGGGTTAAAACGTATTACATTAAAAACAAATCTGTAAAATACAGTAATGTGTCTGAAATCCAAACAGTACAATGCCTTCTATTTAAGCTCTTGAGCTCACAACCATAGACGCCAGGGGAAGATCATGTTCTGGTTGATCAAGTAAGAAGCTGGCAGTTTGACATAAAAAAGTATAAATGTCACAGCTAGATATTTACACCATAGGAATCCTGCATGAACATTAGTAGGCCTACGTACTGTGAGGGGAATGAGTTTTGGGACTGGACTGAGCATGCATTCACTGACTGACTGATTTGATTGGATTGAACACAGGTGGGACTGATTGAGATGTAAGTAAACAAAATACTGGTCAAATGGCGAGTTTGTTTATTTATAATCATAAATCATACCTAGTCATAGTCATATTTCCATAGTTCCCTTAGACTGCTACATTATTAAAACTAAATAAGCATCAGCATGCTGTCCATCTATTCTGAACTTGGAAGTTAGGATTCAGAACCTGACTTTTACTGAAGAAAGACAACTGAGTGACAACATCATACGTAACCAGAGCCATATAACAAATCATACTGTACGCACTGACTGGTACTGTACTCATCAGTGCTGGTGTGCTGAGAGAACCTGTAGACTGAGCAGCAGGTAGAGGGACGTCTTGCTTGGGTAAACTTTAGCGGTTCTGATGGGGTGAACTCCTGCTGGACGCATGTGTAATTAATCCTGTAAAGGCTATGGTTGATGGAGCAGGCGGCGAGGAGTGGTCCTGCATGCCTCCTGGGGATTAATGCCCATTTCCTGACTCCGCCAAGGTCAAGGTTGGGCTGAACACCACTGAGGATTCTGTCCCAAATAAATAATTCATCAGGAATGAGAAACAATTACGCACACTCTCCCTCTGTCTTACACACGCGCGCATATACACACACACACACGCACACACACACACACACACACACACACACGCGTGCACAGTGGGACAGGTGCTTGCATGTTTATTTACACATGGCGGTAAAGGTCCCAATGGTGACTCAGATCCAGGCCCTCATAAATAGTGCAGATGCAGTGAAAGAGAGAAAGAGCACAAGGGAGAGAGAGAGTGGATGTCGGAAAGAAAAATCAATCTTTCATGTTTCTGAGAGTGAGAGTATTGTATTCCCTGAGATGGTGGTCCATGATCTACTGACCCCGTCCTTTCAGAGGAACTCTCCTGCAACATCCAGCCTGAGGGGGGAGGAGCCTGATAACAACATACGACTCATCAGATAACCAGACTACAGTAGCCTGATAATCCCACTACACTAGCCTGATAACTCTATACTGGACTAGTCAGATAACCAGACTACAGTAGCCTGATAATCAGTGTTGAATGAGCTGCCCACTGATGTCAGGACAGCAGAGTCGCTGCCCATCTTTCGTCGCAGGCTCAAAACTCATCTCTTCAAGAAGTACTACAACAATCCTCCCACCTAAGCACTTATTGTATTATATTATATTGCACTGTACTTTGGATTGTGATTCTTGCACTTTGCCTTCAGCACTAGATTATGCTCTTAGTCACTTGTTTTAGAAAGAAGATGTACTTGTGAGTTCTGGCAAGTAGTAGTACATTGGCTCTTCCTACGTTAAATGCAATTATTGTTAGTCGCTTTGGATAAAAGCGTCTGCTAAATGACTGTAATGTAATGTAATATTCCCACTACACTAGCCTGATAACTCTATACTGGACTAGTCAGATAACCACAGTAGTCTGATAAGTACTCTATATAACACTATCAGAGGGTTTAGGTTAGACTGACTCTCCCCTCTGACCTCTAGACCCTACTGTCCAGCTGGGATGGTGTTCTCTGGGAGATCTGGGAGGGGCTGTCCAGAGTGGGTGGGTGTTCACAATAGTGTGTGGGCCATCAATAGAGTCAATATATCCAGCCATGGATCCTGTGTCAAGTGCTAAGGCAATTAGTTCCAGACTATTTGATATAGGATTTAGGCTATTCCAGTCTCTTTGGTTAGGGATTGTTCCAGACTGTTTGGTTAGGGTTTAAGATCCATAATAGGATTCCTCTTCATGCTAATGCTTCTCCCATCCAGGAAGGTGATTATGCAGGGGTCGATACCCTCAGCTCGGCCATTCGCTGGGCTGCGGCCCCATGTGACCAGCCCTCTCTGCCCCTCACCCCACAGTCACATTAACTCCTCTGAATGAAAGTCAGAGGTGCTCCTCTCTCCTCTAATCTAATAAAAGTAATGATTAGAGGTAGAGAAGTAATGATGCAGATTTCCAAAATCAATCAGCTCTAATTTAAGAGAGACCAACACTGTCGGTGGGAAGAGATTAACCCCTTTCATAGCTGATGGAGAGACTGGTACAGAAAAAAGTCCCCTCTGACAGAGAGACTAGTAGAGCAAAGAGACCCCTCTGACAGAGAGACTAGTATAGAAAGAGGATCCCTCTGAGGGAAAGACGCGTAGAGAAAAGGGATCCCTTTGTTGGAGAGACTGGTACGGAAAAGGACCTCACTGATGGAGAGACTTGAGAAAAAAAGACCCCACCATGCCAGGAAATTGCTGACCATGCTATGTGGATCTATCATGGCTACCTTGATTTATCCTACCTAATGCAATGAAAACAGTGGACCAGACCTGTATGTGCCAACTGTGAGGAGACTGACCCAGGTCTGTATGTGTGGAGGAGACTGACCCAGGTCTGTATGTATGGAGACTGACCCAGGTCTGTATGTATGGAGACTGACTCAGGTCTGTATGTATGGAGGACTGACCCAGGTCTGTATGTATGGAGACTGACCCAGGTCTGTATGTGTGGAGGAGGACTGACCCAGGTCTGTATGTGTGGAGGAGACTGACCCAGGTCTGTATGTATGGAGGAGACTGACCCAGGTCTGTATGTATGGAGACTGACCCAGGTCTGTATGTATGGAGACTGACCCAGGTCTGTATGTATGGAGACTGACCCAGGTCTGTATGTGTGGAGGAGACTGACCCAGGTCTGTATGTATGGAGGAGACTGACCCAGGTCTGTATGTGTGGAGGAGGACTGACCCAGGTCTGTATGTGTGGAGGAGGACTGACCCAGGTCTGTATGTATGGAGGAGACTGACCCAGGTCTGTATGTGTGGAGACTGACCCAGGTCTGTATGTATGGAGGAGACTGACCCAGGTCTGTATGTGTGGAGGAGACTGACCCAGGTCTGTATGTGGAGGAGACTGACCCAGGTCTGTATGTATGGAGACTGACCCAGGTCTGTATGTATGGAGGAGACTGACCCAGGTCTGTATGTATGGAGGAGACTGACCCAGGTCTGTATGTATGGAGGAGACTGACCCAGGTCTGTATGTGTGGAGGAGACTGACCCAGGTCTGTATGTGTGGAGGAGACTGACCCAGGTCTGTATGTGAGGAGGAGACTGACCCAGGTCTGTATGTATGGAGACTGACCCAGGTCTGTATGTATGGAGGAGACTGACCCAGGTCTGTATGTATGGAGGAGACTGACCCAGGTCTGTATGTATGGAGGAGACTGACCCAGGTCTGTATGTATGGAGGAGGACTGACCCAGGTCTGTATGTGTGGAGGAGACTGACCCAGGTCTGTATGTGTGGAGGAGACTGACCCAGGTCTGTATGTGTGGAGGAGACTGACCCAGGTCTGTATGTGTGGAGACTGACCAGGTCTGTATGTGTGGAGGAGACTGACCCAGGTCTGTATGTGTGGAGGAGACTGACCCAGGTCTGAATGTGTGGAGGAGACTGACCCAGGTCTGTATGGAGGAGACTGACCCAGGTCTGTATGTGTGGAGGAGACTGACCCAGGTCTGTATGTGTGGAGGAGACTGACCCAGGTCTGAATGTGTGGAGGAGACTGACCCAGGTCTGTATGGAGGAGACTGACCCAGGTCTGTATGTGAGGAGGACTGACCCAGGTCTGTATGTGTGGAGGAGACTGACCCAGGTCTGTATGTGTGGAGACTGACCCAGGTCTGTATGTATGGAGGAGACTGACCCAGGTCTGTATGTGTGGAGGAGACTGACCCAGGTCTGTATGTATGAAGGACTGACCCAGGTCTGTATGTATGGAGACTGACCCAGGTCTGTATGTGAGGAGGAAACTGACCCAGGTCTGTATGTGAGGAGGAGACTGACCCAGGTCTGTATGTATGGAGACTGACCCAGGTCTGTATGTATGGAGGAGACTGACCCAGGTCTGTATGTATGGAGACTGACCCAGGTCTGTATGTATGGAGGAGACTGACCCAGGTCTGTATGTATGAAGGAGGACTGACCCAGGTCTGTATGTATGGAGGAGACTGACCCAGGTCTGTATGTATGGAGGACTGACCCAGGTCTGTATGTATGGAGACTGACCCAGGTCTGTATGGAGGAGACTGACCCAGGTCTGTATGTATGGAGGACTGACCCAGGTCTGTATGTATGGAGACTGACCCAGGTCTGTATGTATGGAGACTGACCCAGGTCTGTATGTGAGGAGGAGACTGACCCAGGTCTGTATGTATGGAGGACTGACCCAGGTCTGTATGTATGGAGGAGACTGACCCAGGTCTGTATGTATGGAGGAGACTGACCCAGGTCTGTATGTGTGGAGGAGACTGACCCAGGTCTGTATGTGTGGAGGAGGACTGACCCAGGTCTGTATGTGTGGAGGAGACTGATCCCAGGTCTGTATGTGTGGAGGAGACTGACCCAGGTCTGTATGTGTGGAGGAGACTGACCAGGTCTGTATGTGTGGAGGAGACTGACCCAGGTCTGTATGTATGGAGACTGACCCAGGTCTGTATGTAGAGAAGGTGTAGAGTTCATACTAAGTTAATCACTTTTACATTGTTTCCGTGTTCAAGTTTAGTCTTTTCCCCTCTTTTTTATCTGCTGCTCTGTTCTCTGAGCAAGGCCATCTGTCCTCCAATACCTGTCGCTTCTCCCATCAGCCATCTGGACACTGCAGAGTGGACACAGCATAAGTTCAACACATTAGGCCGTCTAACGTTCCTCAGACCAGCAAACCGTTCAGTCATTTACAGTGTTGGGCAGTAACGCATTACTAGTAACGCGTTACAGTAATAATATTACTTTCCCCAGTAACAAGGGGTGTAGCGAGTTACTAATCAAATTTCACTAATAATATTAAAGTTACTTACCCCCCAGAAAGCTCGCTACTGCGTTACTTTTGTCGTAGACCTACTCTGTTTTATTTTCGTTTTACAAAGGGTGAAATAACGTTCCGCGCATGTCACGTCACCATTACCAAGCAGCGTAGCTAACTCTGAGAATGACGACGATAACGTTCCGTGGCTGGAAATATGCACATTATTAAGATTTTGTGGAGCTGAAAGATGACAACAAGAATGTCGTCGTCAGATGTAAACTGATTCAGAAGAACATGAGGAGGAGGAAGATGAAGTTACATTCACTGACTACATGACCGGTAGCTGTCCATGGTGCTGAGTTACTACATGACCGGTAGCTGTCCATGGTGCTGAGTTACTACATGACCAGTAGCTGTCCATGGAGCTGAGTTACTACATGACCAGTAGCTGTCCATGGTGCTGAGTTACTACATGACCAGTAGCTGTCCATGGTGCTGAGTTACTACATGACCAGTAGCTGTCCATGGTGCTGAGTTACTACATGACCAGTAGCTGTCCATGGTGCTGAGTTACTACATGACGTAGCAGCGGTCCGTGGGCCTGGAATGGGGCTGTGCCGTGCCGAAAGGACAATATATGCAGCGGGTCCATGGTCCAAAAAGTGAGCGCTGTCCATGGTCCTGACAGTGAGCCCTATCTATATGATAGTAAGTCCTGTACATGGTTCAGCTTTTGTCTTCTACAAGTTTGAGGACGGATTGCGATCTGGTCCATTTACAAATCAAGTGCACTAATTCAATGTATTTGAATATTTGCAACCAACAGAATAATACATTCTAAATACCCAGGGTGTGTTGAGGAGGGAGTTTCAGCTGCACTGACAGAGCAGCCTTGCCCCCCCCTCCCTCACCCCCCCCCCCGCCCCCCCCCCCCCCCAGGTGATCCTGGGGAGGGCGTCTCCAGGTCATTAATCTTCAGAGCTCTATCTCTGCAGGAACTTTCATCTTAGTGATGCAGCCAAGGCTGGGAACAAGGACCTTGCAAATTTCCAGAATATTCTGATGTGCAGAGACACCTCTGGCCTATAGCCACCTGGAGTCCCAGTCACCTAGCTCTCTGCCTAGAGCAGTCTGGGATAGGGGTGGGTCCAATTAATCAATTAATCGTTCATGAAGGTCAAAGTTGACTTTTGGTCACTAATCGATTTTGGTCAAATTCTGGTCATTAATTTTGTTCATTCAACTAAACCCGTCCTTTAGAAAAAATATTTAAATTGAACTGAACTAATGTTGTTTATCATCCGCTCTGTAGCGCTATATTGATTAGAATGGGGGCTAAATTACAGCGTCAAAATCAATGGATTTGTGATCTTTACTTTTTTTCATTCAAATAAACACTTCTTTTAAAACATTGGAATCAAATCTTTCAAATGTCGGCCAAAAAACGATTAATCGATTACTCGTTAATACCACCCGCTGATTAATTGACTATGAAGAATGTAAGTTGTACACATCCCTAGTCTGGTATTCTTAATTACTCTCCTGCATGTGTTACTTTTCATTAACAGTGTTCTGTGGAAATGTGCATTACTGCATTATGTTGCTGAAGTCTCTCGACCACCGAGCTCTGTCCTGTTCAGAAGGAGAGGCTGGGAGAGGCTGGGAGAGGCCAGGAGAGGCCGGGAGAGGCCGGGAGACCCCGCGCTCAAACGGGGAGGATCTACTCCGTTCTCTTCAGTCATATTGTGTCTGACAGCAATGCAATCTCCTCCCTGTGATCATGTTTCAGAGGGCTGCAGGGTCATTGGTCACATCAAACACATTTGGTTTCACCCTCTCAGCTGAACAGAGAGATTGATTGGACTACAATGGGCTGAGACACCAATCAGGAGTCCTAGTTGACTGCCTGGACAGGTGTGACCTGCTGGGCTTGTATTCATGTCAGGTGCCCTGCTTCTTGTCATGGAGAGCACGGGCTTGCACTCTGTGTAGTTTGGCTGCTGACATTACAGCTAGCATGCATGTATGGGTTTTAATGTAGGCTCTATCATATTAATACTGATATTACACTGATACTTCATTTCCAACCTTTATTTTCACTCAAAAGGCACTGAGGGTTCCCTCATTTACAGTGACGGGCTTACAGCAAAAACAGAGACACATATTACAGCAGTAGAAGTCAAATACAACACCAGACAAGAATAACTGTAAACAGTTACTGTACAAATCGATATAGAATGGTTTGTAATTTGGGGCCGGGCAACTGATGCTGCCACGCTTTTGTATTTCCCAATTTTCTTCTTCTTCTTCTTTTTCTTCTACTTCTTCTTCCTCTTTTCCTCTTCTTCTTCATAGGAAGTCTGACTTCCCAGGCATGAAAAATGACCAGATGTTCAACATATGTCCAGTCCTATGCCAGAAGTCCTCAACTGGCATTGTGGGCCAATTAGTCCTGATGGTGGCACTACAGTACAGCAACTGTATAAAGTTGAAAACTTAAAAAAAATCATAACAAATCGGCCTTACGTGCTATCACTTTGCAACCACCACCAAATATAGGCCCAAGTGAGCACACACTTCCATATGCTTTGAGCTGGCAGGAATTATGAAGTCCATCACCCTGTTTTTCTAATAAACTGTCAAAACAAACAACAATCAAACCCTACTCCTCCCAGGTGACTGATTGAGAGGACACCTGTGCCACTGATTGGTTGATTTCCACCTGTCTCGTTAGTCTGTGTATATATAGCCTACATGTAGCTCCCTTCTCGTTCTTTGTCTGCTCATTATTTGCTGTAGCTGTGCGCTGTCCCTGGTGTTTCCTGTGCCATCTTCTAAGTCTGTAAGCCTCTAAGTTTTGTCTTTTGTTATCCATTTGTTGTGTATATCTCAGTTTAATTGTTTAGTCTTTGGATTTTGCCCCTCGTGGTGCCTTTTTTTAAACAAATATTTTGTGGAAATGCTGAAACATCCATGTTAAATGCACCTGTGACATTTACAGTACATGCAACCCTTGTGATTGTGATGATTAAGTCAGTGTGAAATCATCTATGGCTTCTCACATGACGGGTAGCTCAACAAGAGCTCAAGCACAGGGGGAAGCAGAATAAAAATGCTAATGTATACTCCATTGCGCTGTGACATTAATTTTTAACAATATTTTCTTATTATTGTTCATCTTGTTTGCTTCTCTTCATCTGGCCAGTCTTTTGTCTGCTTACCTCTCAATCAGTCCCACCTGTGTTCAATCCAATCAAATCAGTCAATCAGTGAATCCATGCTCAGTCCAGAGTCCCACAGCTAAATCCCATCACCGTATGTAGGTCTACTACTATGTTCATGCAGGATTCCTACAGTGTAAATATCTAGCTGTGACAACTTTTTTTTTTTAGATCAACTGCCAGCTTCTCACTTGGCTCAAACAAGAACATGACCTTCCCTTGGTGTCTGGTTGTGAGTTCAAGCCCCAGGTGATGCAGAATGCTACATAGGCATTGTACTGTTTGGATTTCAGACGCATGATTTTAAAGATTTTTTAATCTAATAGGTTTTAAAGAGGTCACTTGTCTCCTTCCTCTTTCACCTCAAAACGCCTGGCCCCCATCCAGTGCTGCACAAGTAATCAGTCTTAAATTCTATAGCCTATATTATATATAATAACTATATAAGACCCGTTTACACCTTGCATTTAAATGTCTCGTATCGAGATTGTATCTAGATAATGATTTAGCCTGATTACATTGACCCCGTTTACACCTTGCATTAAAATGTGTCTCCTATCGAGATTGTATCTAGATAATGATTTAGCCTGATTACCTTTCCACCTGGCATTAATATATGTTTCGATTACCTTCAACCCGATCCGTTTGAGATCCGATCGACTCTGTCCAGCTGACAATCGAACATCACATCTTGTTTGTGCTTGAATATTTTCGTCTGACTAAATTGAGAGTAGACACTTTTGTCTCGTCTGGACTCCAACCTTGACCAGGGCTGCGTTCCGAATCGCATACTTCTACTTCTTACTACCAGTACCTACTACAGCTGCCCTTAGAAAGTATGTACTTTGCAAGCAGTAGGCATCCAATTGGGACATACTACCCTGTCATAACATTGCGCCTTGAAATTTGCCCACATCCGTCGCTGTCCATAACGCGACATTCGTCTACAGCTGTCATGACTCGCACATGTGATGCAAATTTCCACTGCGCACAGGATTGTGGGTCAGACTAGCCAGAAAAGCCTGCTGGCTTGCATACTGCAAAATACGACCGGATGTAGTAGGACATCTTGGTATTTTTGCCATGCCATACTGCATGTGGCATACTATGTTTTGGGACATACTACATCCTGTTTTGGCTTACTATATAGTAGGGTAGTATGCGATTCGGAACGCAGCCCTGGATCCAATTTAATGCTTTCTTGCTCACTGCCATGTAAGCCTGCTCCTTGCTGGTCTGTAACCGGCGCATTGCAACGGCTACGTATTTCCGCCCACGTTGTTGATATGTGGATTAAAAACGCATT
The DNA here is from genome assembly GCF_949987555.1 of Borostomias antarcticus. NCBI lineage: Eukaryota > Metazoa > Chordata > Actinopteri > Stomiiformes > Stomiidae > Borostomias > Borostomias antarcticus. The sequence continues at coordinate 11,170,141 of NC_140258.1, forward strand.
TCCATTTACACTTCTATTAAATGTAGTCGAAATGCGTCCCTGACCACCTCCGGAGGTGGTTTGGCCGATCGGATCGCAATCCGTCCTCAAAACGTTTTGGGCGCATTTACACCTGTATTTTCATGTGGTTTAGCACGATCAGATTGCAATCTGATAACCAAAAACGCATTTTAATGCCAGGTGTCAATGGGGTCATTGACACCTGGCATTAATATATGTTTCGAGTATCTTCAACCCGATCCGTTTGAGATCCGATCGACTCTGTCCAGCTGACAATCGAACGTCACATCCTGTTTGTGCTTGAATATTTTCTTCCGACCAAATTGAGAGTATTGGGTCTGTCCCAATTCAAGGGTTGCATCCTACCTAGGCTGGGTTTGAAGGCTGCTACGTCACAGCGGGGCGACAAGTGCTGTCCCAATTCATTCAGCCTACGAAGAGTCCTCTGAATGCAGCCCACAAATGCGGCCTACTTTTGACCAATTTGCAGGATACAACTGATGGATCCTTCGCGGCCTGCCTTCACGGCCTCCCTCCCAGAATGCCATTCGGTCCAGATGAATTCCTGTACCAGCCGCCATTGCTAGGATTTTAAAACGTTTTTAAACCGCTTTCATGTTAATATTATTATGTTTTAATAAAATGTCATGCCTGATAGTACCACCATAGAATCCCCATGGATGAAATACTGAGGTATGATGATTCACCTTTTAACTCCATTGGTCATCCCATAAACATGTACCATTTCGATATTAATTGCCTGTATACAGCCTACTAATTAATATACTTGCTGTTCTGTAACTGAATGTGTCATCTAGGTATGCTGCCGGTATGTAATGTGTGTGAATATACGTACAAGTGGCGGCGCTGTCCAAGGTACCGCAGCCCTCCGCCCCGCCCCTCCCTGCTGGACTGCACACGGAGACACGTGATCCGTCGTCTCCTTCACAGTCTCTGTCGGAGCGCAGCGGGGAGCCACACTGCACCTCTCCTCTGCGAGAATAACGGATTTCTTCCCGCTTTCCACATTTTCCTAAACTTGTTTGTTGAACAAAGTATTACAGAGGGAATACTAAAGGTAAACGATCTTTACATTTGACTTGTCATCTCATATAGTTTTGGTTTGAGAGCAGATGACCCATCTCTTTCCCTGTTTAAGGATGCGATGATTCACAAACAGAGTGAGAGGGTCTCGCTGGGAGTCTGCCGAGCTAGAAAGTATCCTGATTTGAGGGTTTTATTTGGGCTACTCGAGTCAGACCTGCTGTGGAGAACACTCACCCTCTCCAACTGGTGGACTATCAGAATCAGGGTCCCCAACCCGCAAACTGGCACCAGTACAGGTGACAGATATGATACATACCTGGCTTTTATTGTTGGTATAAATTATGAATAAGCTGTCTAGCCCATCTTTATAGGAACAATCGCACTCGGGAAAATAATAGCCTACATTCATCCGTCCAGCGAGCCTATACTCTCGAATTAGAATGATTCACCTTTATCTAGCAAATATAAAGGGCAGCTGTGGTAACGGTTAACCGTTGGGCTATAATGAAAAACGAAATGATTCCGTTCGTTGAGGAGACGTAGGCTACTTGTAGTGGAAACCCCTGCATGTTGGTAATAACAGCTTTAGAGATGACATTGGAATCCAATCCATACTTAATTTGCTGACATTTTACTTTTTTAATTTACCTGCATGTGGCTTGGTCTTGTAGAGTAGACTATATAGGCTATTACTGTACATAACTAATCTCTCGTCCCATTTTCCTCAAATTATCTACTGATATAGCTGTTCAATGGGTAGGCTACGATTCTCTATTAGCCTATATAGCTACGACTTATTTCAAGAATCGTGAAGTAGGCTATGAATACATCCTACAATTCATGTTCGTGTTAGAACCATATGCAAGTTAGAATATTAGAGAAACATTTCTTCTGATTAGTGGAATTTGTGAATGTGATGTTTTCGAATTGTTGAGAACGCAACGGCGAGATTTCATAACATCAGAATAAAACCATTAAGGCTTGAGGATGAACGGGCGCTCCTGGGATAGATATGTCATTATGTGGACGAGCGCAGAGAGAGAAATCGACTATCATTCGATTTGTAATAACATTAAGACCTTTTAGAGACTGGTCATTCAAACTTTACATTTAAAACGATTCGGCTCCATGTCAGTAGACATGGCGATGTTTACATAAAAGTTCGTGGCCTTTCATTTCAGTGAAACAGCCACGACTCTATTGGATAAAAAACATGTTTTATTTGCCACAGCTGGAGAGCAGGGTTCTCCGGGTATGAGCTGGGATCTAATGGGCCGCACGTGGAGAGGGGTCTCCTGGTCCTCATAATACAGGCTGTATCTGACATGGTTATGATATACAGGATAATATGACTGCGGTCAATCAATGTGAAGCGTATCTCTGATGCCATTTCGGATATGACACCCACCTGTAAGACCAGCAGCTCCAAAAAATGTACAAAGCTACTACGCTCCAGGAGATCCTTGTATATAGCCTAGCCTACGTGCAATGGATTGTATGAGTCAGGTTGATATGATGGGTGCAGCCTAACACGTCGGTAGGCTGTGTTGATCGCATCTTTCTTTCGTCTACGGGTCATTAACCATGTTATAAGCTTGGGCCGGGACTGGCCTTGGCAAATTAGCCTACCTGTTATTTGATGCGCTTATCAATCTCTCATCAATCAATCATTCTCGTTCTCTTTGCCTTTTTCAGCACCGCCTCGGAGGATGCAGAAGAAGGAACCGGTTGCAATGTTTCCTGACGCCCGCTGCACCCCGCTGGCATGAATAGGATGATTATCGCTGCTCTTTCAGCACCACTGAAACCGTTCGCATTCTAGCTGGAACACGTAGACACATGGTATTTGCATTTCTACAGAATTAATGGCAATCGAGATGGATAGGCCTATCTAAATTCACTATAAATAGTGTTTTTTCTTGTTATCTGGATTGTAAGAAGAACGTTTATGTATGAGGAACTTGACATAGCCTAATTAAATTGAGCGTAGGCTATGCGAGGACAGTAGAATTAGGTAGGCAACGGACTACAGACCGGTCCATTGCAACGATGGTGTTTTCTCCAGGAGACTAGTGTAGGCCTATCGTGCTGCTATGCAAACATCATAAACAGTCAATTCTCCAGGTCTACAATGCGTCAGTACTCATCTTCATATCTGAGTAGGCAGTCGATCTACAGCACACCCAAACGTACCTGCGTCTCGTAAAACGTCCGTCTGAAGACAGAATCAGCCTTATTTTTCTTCATAGAGCTTGTTCGCGTCATGGTTGTGGCAATGAGGCACGGGGCCCATCTAATTTGGGTCGGCCTGCTCGTGTTCTGCACGGCGGACCTGGGGACCAGTCTGGAGTTCACCGGAGCGGAGGGCCAGTGGGCCCGGTTCCCCATGTGGAACGCATGCTGCGAGAGCGAGATGAGTTTCAACATGAAAACAAAAAGTTCACACGGGTTATTAGTGTACTTCGACGACGAGGGGTTCTGTGACTTTTTAGAACTTCTAATACACAACGGTAAACTCAGTCTCCGGTTCTCCATCTTCTGCGCAGAGCCGGCCACTGTCCTCACTGACATTGCTGTCAACGACAGCCAGTGGCACTCAGTTACAATCAGGAGGAACTTTAAAAACACCACTCTGATAGTGGACAAGGAGGTGAAATGGGTTGAGGTGAAGTCGAAAAGAAGAGATATGACTGTGTTTAGCCACTTATTTATTGGGGGAATACCACCGGAATTACGTTCTGTGGCGTTACGACTGACTTCAGCTGCGGTGAAGGACCAGGTGCCTTTCACGGGATGGATAACGGACCTCAGGGTCAATAACACGGACTCGGTGCTCCTGGACAGTGCGGGGGTCGTTAACGACCTCTGTACAAACGCCAAGATGTGTTTAAACGGAGGGGTCTGCAGTGTGGTCAACGATAGACCGACCTGTGACTGCACGCACACCGGATACCAAGGGAACGACTGCAGCGAAGGTAAGACGTGTGGATTCATCTGCGACCATCTTACAGCCAATAGTCTCCACATCTCCACTAGTCAAACAAGTCGGAATTTTTAGGATAATAATCTAGATTACATCCAATGCATGTCTTCCCTTCCTCTGGTAGGCCCAGGTGCCTGCCTATCTCATTAATCAGGGTCCAAAGCTGAATAGTTAGTATTTTTTTTTAATTTTTTTTTATAGTTAGTAGGTGATAAAAGGAGTGCGTCATGGCGTCATAGTTGTTTATAGTGGATAATGAGTTAGTGCTCCTCCCAGGCCTCATTAGTGAAGCAGCCAGGCGTTCTCTCTCCGAGGTGCACCTCTCACCTGGGACAGGTTGACCTATGAAGCTCTCCCTCTCTAATGGTGTACCCTTAAAAGAGTTTTCCGTTTATAATCCAACAAGTGCACCGTAAACATGTTGTCCCCCACCGATGACGTATTACCGTTTGTATCAACAAAGCAGTGGAAGCAAAAACAAAAAAAATAGGATTCATTTGCAGCTTTATTCTGCTGATCAGATCAGGCTGTGATCAGATGGACAGGTAGGCTTCTGAACACTCATCTGAACACATCGACACCAGACTACTGGAAATACTGTGAATACACAGATAATTCGTTAGGCATGAGAGAAGCATGGCCGACTTCCCACTCTAAGTACAATCTTGCAGCAGACAAACACCACACTGCCTCATTACTCGACAATACAGCTACCGACTTAATCAAAGCTGAGACACATACAGGCAACCCTGTACAGACTGCAGGAAAATCAGATTTTTGTCAAATCTGATCTTTAAGACTAATTGTCCGCTGTTATTTGCAAGTGATCAGGTGAGATTTGCGTATTCAGACATCATGGACCTATCTGCATTGGTTGCTGTGGTATCTGTGTTGTGTCATGTTTGTTAAACATGCAGGCCTAGCACACAACAGGATATTGTGTCAGAGATGTTCTCACATACTGGAAATGTATTCAGTTTGGTTTAGGTTAGGGAAGGTACCTGGGTAGAGCATAGGCCTAGGAGGCAGGACATGACACAATGCAAATATATGTTCAAATTAGCCTTCAAGAAACTACGTTTTCATTTGAAATGTCCCATGTGGCTACCACCCCTCTTTCAATGCTAGCCCATGTGCTAAAAACTATAAGGTGTATTTAACTTCCTCAATGTATATTGTAGCATACAGTTAACATCATGCATAGGTGTCTACTTGATATGTTCATTTTCAATGTCGAGCTAGTAACAGCTGGGAAAGAAAAAACGAGGAGACAGAAAAATGTTGGTGCCATGGAGAGAGGCAATAATGCTCCACTAAACACAACGTTTGATCCAGTGTGTTTACTATGACCTCGCGCCACTCTAGTTACTAGCTACTCTAGTTATTTTGCCGTAAGATTTGCCCTAAAATTCGTGTGTTCCAGCTCACATCTGATTCTGATCCTAATTTTCATCTGTTTGGATTCTTCTGGTTTTGTGCGCATGATAGAAAAGTCATCAGCAAGCCCTCTCGTGTGTTGTTAGTGACGTACAGGACAGTTTGAGAGGAGATTCGAGTGGCTCGAGTGTCCAGACTGAGCCGCATCTTTAGAAAACCGATTTGAATCACATTTCAAACCACCTCTGAATGTGACTCAAATCTGGTTAGCAAAAAATCGGATTTCATGTGTATTTTGGCTGTTCAGACTTGATAAAAGCAATCTGTTTCCAGTCTGGATCTGCTAAAAATCAGATTTGGGCTGCCAGTCTGAACGGGGCCTTAGTGCCAGAGAAATGACACAGACAGGCCACCTATGGGGCAATGACAAACAGTCAGTCCATGACAAACAGTCAGGCTAGCACATACATGACCGAGCCATACACTATCACTGGACTACTGCAATCCTTCATCATCATCATCATCTTCATCCGCTTATCCAGGGTCGGGTCGCGGAGGCAGCAGCTCCAGCAGGGGGCCCCAGACATCCCTTTCCCTAGCAGCATCAACCAGCTCTGCCTGGGGAATCTTTAGCCGCTCACAGGCCAGTGCGGAGATGTAGTCCCGCCACCTAGTCCTGGGTCTACCCCGCGGCCTCCTCCCAGCCGGACACGCCTGGAACACCTCCCTAGGGAGGCGCCCAGGAGGCATCCTCACTAGATGCCCGAACCACCTCAACTGGCTCCTTTCGACGCAAAGGAGCAGCGGCTCTACTCCGAGTCTCTCCCGGATGACTGAACTTCTCACCCGATCTCTCAGGGAGACCCCAGCCACCCTCCGGAGAAAACTCATTTCGGCCGCTTGTATCCGTGATCTCGTTCTTTCGGTCATGACCCATCCTTCATGACCATAGGTGAGGGTGGGGACGAAGATAGACCGGTAGATCGAGAGCTTTGCCTTTTGGCTCAGCTCTCTTTTCGTCACAACAGTGCAGTAAAGCGACTGCAGAACCGCACCAGCTGCTCCGATTCTCCGGCCAAACTCCCTCTCCATGGTTCCCTCACTCGTGAACAAGACCCCCAGATACTTGAACTCCTTCACTTGGGGTAAGGACTCATTTCCTACTCGGAGCGGACAGGCCACCGGTTTCCTGCTGAGAACCATGGCCTCAGATTTAGAAGTGCTTATTCTCATCCCAGCCGCTTCACACTCAGTTGCGAACCTATCCAGAGAGTGCTGGAGGTCGCAGGCAGCTGATGCCATCAGGACCACATCATCTGCAAAAAGCAGGGACGTGATCCCCAGCTCACCGAACTGCAAACCCACCTCCCCCCGGCTACGCCTCGATATCCTGTCCATGAAAATCACAAACAGGATTGGTGACAAAGCGCAGCCCTGGCGGAGGCCAACACCCACCGGAAAGGAAGACGACTTACTGCCGAGGACCCGGACACAGCTCTTGCTCTGGGTGTACAGGGATTGGATGGCCCTAAGTAGGGACCCCCTCACCCCATACTCCCGCATAACCCTCCACAAGACCTCTCGAGGGACCCGGTCGTAAGCCTTCTCCAAGTCCACAAAACACATGTAGACAGGTTGGGCAAACTCCCAAGCCCCCTCTACTACATCCAACATTAATGAACTACCTAAACAAGATCTATCTACTGTATCTATCCTGTGAAATACAACACCTATAATCACTCTACCCACAATGCACCTCTCCACTTACCTACTGTATGAGAATCCTAACAAGTAGAACAAGGACCAAAGAAGCAAGGAAGCTCCTCAAGCTCTAAACTTGATTTTGAAAGTAGAAGGGGCCCTGAGTAGAATGGACTAAACTTTGACTGAGACACAAAGTATATATATATATTTTTTTTTTAAAGATATTTTTTAGGGCTTTTCAGCTTTAATGGGATAGGACAGTTGAGAGAGACAGGAAACGTGGGAGAGAGAGAGGGGAGGACATACGGCACAGGACCCGAGCCGGGAATCGAACCCAGGTCTGCCGCGCAAAGGACTAGCCTTCATATGGGGCGCGCCTTACCCGGTGAGTTACCGGGGCGCCCCACAAAGTATATTTTATAGTATAGAAAAACGAACTGTGGCTAGAACCTCCAGTTTTAGGCTCCGGTACGTGGAGGACAATACCATTTCATATGCCATGGAACACATTACGATCAGAGAAAGCATGAGCAGCCTAAGGTTACACACCAAGCCCTGCGTCAGCATTATACCCTCCTGCTTCAGTCTGGCCAATCAATGTGCTTTGAGACAGCACTGCTGCACCTGGAGCTTCATCTAATGTGCACATGATGGATTATAGAACAGCCGTTACAATGTTCTTTCATAGACGCTTTGTCTTGCTGTCTGGGGCATCAGTATTCAAACTTACTTTGTTTTGCATTCTGATATGGGGTGTACTGAGTTGAAGACATTACGTGTGTCTGTATGGTTAGGTGGTGTGTTTGTATGTACAGGGGATGTACAGTATCTGTATGGATAGATGGTGTATCTCTATGTACATGTGGTGGGTCTGTATGTATAGAAGGCATGTCTGTATAGGCGGTGTGTCTATGTATGAGTGTCTGTATAGGGGTATACTGTATCTGTGTGTATGGGGGGTGTTCAGTGTACAGTATGTATACTGTAGGTGGTGTGTGTGGATGAGTTAGGGTTATGGTGTTGGTGATGGTCCATGCAGGTGTCTCTCTCTCTCTCTCTCTCTCTCTCTCTCTCTCTCTCCCTGTCATGGTGGTTGCCCAGATGTTTAGAAGTACATCGCAGCTGGGGGGATGGCTGGACACGCTCTGATTTCTCCAGTCGTATTGTCCTCGTTACACATGACTCGGTTAATAAAGTAAAGATACAGACTGCAGCCCTGTACTCCTGTGCTCCCCCTCTGTGAGCTAGACCTGATTTCATGCCACATTTGCTGCAGGCTTCCGTTCTCACAGCAGTCCCCGACACCCACTCGGCTGCTAGGCTCCGCCTTCTGTCCGAGGGAGATTTTGCTGGAGATGGAGGGAAGCAGGGATGAGGAGCAGAGAGGAGGAGCAGTGACACGCGGAGAGGCGTGAGGAGCTGTGAGGGGGTGTGAGGAACAGAGGAGTAGAAAGGATGGAGAGGAGGAGAGAAGAGTTGTGAAAGTTTGACAAGACATGTCGACGGGAGGGTGGTGTAAGACCAGGCCTCGTCCAACCCTACATCGTATTCTCTGAAAGCCTAAAGTGCACAAGGAATGACCATTCTCGTCACAATGTTTTATTGGCTGGATGTGATTCAGGAATAAGAGGTCAAGACTGTTTGATGGTGTTAATTAGGTCAGGTGACCATGGTGCAGCCCAGATCCTCAGAACAAGCGTGCTTATTCATTTTAAGGGAAACGTAGATCTGGGATTTAGGGCAGACATTTGCATTGCGGTAAACATTCAAATCATTGAAAAATGATACAGTATGGATGTGCAGCATTGCTGATTATGCTACTGAAATCCCAGCCTGGATCCATCTCTTTCTCTCCCCTCCCTCCACACCCTCCCCTCCTCTCTCTCTCTCTCTCTCTCTCTCTCTCTCTCTCCCTCTCCCTCTCATGCAATCACGGTAAAAGCCCTTTTTAATGTTCCCAACACAGACGTTGTGAGCGTTTGACCGAAGCGTGCATTTATACTTAATGGTATTATTACTGAGTTTGTTGATCAAGGTAGTTTCCAGTGGTCGAGAGAGAAGTGTATCTTGCCCCATGCCAGCTACTGATGATGCCTGACAACCATTCATGACCTAATTAGCAGCCAGTCCGGTGGATGTGGCTGAGCATCCTCTTCTATTAATTGGCTGCTTGCTGAGTCAGTCGTTATTACTCAGCATCTGTGTGGATTAATTAGCTGTTTCTTGACCCACTGTTTTAGTCTGAGTCAGAATAATTACCCCCCCCCCTTGCCCTCTTCGTGACAAAGATAAATTGCTACAGTATCAGGATGCTCACTTATCAAGAGTCATCATTTTAGCATATGAATGACTAGAAATGGTGCTTAAAGTCGCACTGAAATGAAAAAAGCATTCTGTCCCATTTTGGTTCACATAATTGGTCATAGTGTTCACCTATTCAACGATGTATGCCAAAAAAAATACTAAATTCTACTTTTGTTGTAATCTTATATCAAAGTATATAATTTGAATAGTTTAACATGTTTTTGAATGATTTTTCAAGATGCCCACCCACATCCATTGTATGACCAAAACGGTGGTAGAGCAATAATCAGACTTTCTCAAAAGTGCTAATTTTGACAACGTTTTGATCTGAACCATTGTATATGATCATAAGTAACCTTAAAACAGGGAGAGCTGTGAACGCGCATTGGAAATCCACAAGAACGTGCAAACTGTTCAGAACAGAAAAGCACAACTGTGCATGTCAAAAGGGGTCGATTCGGCAAGATGGCGCTGATCAAAATGTTTCAGGAAGTAAATTGCTTCCTGGCCCCTTGGATTTAACACAACTTCCGGTAGGCCAAAGCACCGGTTCCGGTTTCTATTTGAATATAAATACGAATACAGCTAATTATGTTGATTGAACAGATACAGATACAGATAATGACGTCTCAGCACACCTCTATTCTAAGGTGACCATGATACAGATACACCCCTTCACCGAGTTTCATCAAAATTGCTTTGGTAGTTTTTGTGCAATCGTAGTCCAATAAATGAATGGAAATGAATGGGTCGTCTGGCTGTTTTGGGGCGGCCCGTGGACCTGACCCGTGTTTCGGATCCGCCCCAACATTTAATGGGTTCTAAGTTGGACCATACTACACCCTTCTACCGAGTTTTGTGAAAATCGGACCAGAAGTTTTTGCGTAATCCTGCTAACAAATGCACACACAGGCACGCCACCGAAAACATAACCTCTTGCCCTGCGCTGTCGCAGAGGTAAAAAAACCCCTGTTAGCAGAATGAAGCAGTATGTAGCGCCACTGGGGGGTGAGGGGCTGGTAGACGGTAGAATGGGGGTAAGGTGGGGTGGGGGGCTGTTGGGCTGTCACAAAGACGGCTACTCAGATTCATTACGTTGCCATCAAGCATTAAAGTTAAGCTGCAATGCAATAGTGGATTTTTGTGAGCCCTTTTACGGTGGAAGAAGGGCCGTGAGTTCCAGATATTTATTGTCCATTAGGGAGGTGTATTTGCTTCAGAGGGTGGAGACAGAATGGCAATAGCAGCATAGGCTGTGTGCACCACTATAATACTGTCAGGAAAAAATAATTGTAGATCCTTTGGCTGTTTACGATCTTCACAGCTGCCTTGTGTATTGGGAAATGGAACAATTTTACCTTTCCATTAAATAATTTTTGTATTACTTCGATCAGATGAAAGGATTACAGGATTTGCTACCAGACCCCTAAACCTCCCCTTTACTCAGCCTCTCTTTCTCTCTCTCTCTCTCTCTCTCTCTCTCTCTCTCTCTCTCTCTCTCTCTCTCTCACACACACACACACATGCAAACACACAAATCCATTTGTTTGGTCATAACAATTATGTAAATGCACTGTTCTATGGCCGATAAGTTCTTTGAATTGAGACTCTCATTCCTCATTAGTAAATAACCTAATCCTGTGCTCAGTTCAGCATGATGGCATGGAGCTCAGAGAAAAAAATCCTGAGGTAAAACTAGGACAGTCCACCACCATCTAACATCACACAGTCCTACAGACCACCACCATCTAACATCACACGGTCCTACAGTCCACCACCATCTAACATCACATGGTCCTACAGACCACCACCATCTAACATCACATGGTCCTACAGACCACCACCATAACAGCCGCGGTGGTCCTAGTGTTAAATCAAAAAGTGACATTCTTCTTCTAAATATTCTCTCACGAACAGCATGCCTGGCGTTGTGATGCCTTCGCCTCGCAACAATCACTGCTGCCATGATCAGTGGAAAGGCTGGCCATGACACCCCCCTTGCGCTTAAATACCACCACGTCTCTGAAAACGGAATGAATTTCACTTTAACTGCGTGAAGCAATTGGCGCTGATCTTTGTGAATTGGGTGGATTTTGCAATAATGTTCATTTGCATAGAAAGGGGAACATTCTCCGCCCACATTACCTAATTTAAATATCAGCTAATAATACCGGCGCAGAGAAACGCTATGACGAAGGCAACGCAGTTAACACCGTATTTCACCCTTTGCGAGAAAATTTATTATCGACTTATTTGCACAGGTTTTGCGTCAGGAAAAGCTGCACAATCCTTTAGTGAATTTGCCCCTCAGCGTTTGTATCAGGACAGCCACACTAATTTTGGGCAAAGCTGCAGCTCCTTGCTGCTAATGGGCACTGCAGTTCTAGAGTAGGCAGCTGGAATTGTGGGGGCAGAAGTGGAGCAGCGAAGACCCCCGCGGACCCCAGGGTGCTGGGGGGCCCTGGAGCACATGGAGGCCCCACTAGACTAAACATTTATACACTAAACATCTGAGTGGCAGTATTTTGTCCTTGCCAAACTCGAAGATAGATTTGTTGAAATGAGCAAAGTTGCACAGCAATTTTCTTTTCATATCTGTCTGAGTCCGCAAGTGCCTTTCGAGATCCTGACCCTCTGAAATGCTCTAATGCATATTATGCAGAAAATTGAGCGTGGCTAAAAACCTAAAAAAATAGCATGAAATGAACTTGATGTATCCCATATCACTCTATTATTGGTTTGGATAGGACTGTGGGAGGGGAACCCAGAAAAGTTGTGCAATGCCACTGGCGGGGTTCTATTCAGAGCAGTATTTCTATTGGCTGGTGTATTTTATGTTAAAATTAGCCAAAACGTGAATTAATTAAAAAATCCGTCCCCTGCGGATACCCGTGGCAAATACAGTATGAATGCTGTCAGGCCGACATTTTCCAAGGAAGGTCCGGACAGAGTGACAGTGACAGAGGCAGGTAGGCTGAGGTGACATCATTATGTTAGATGTTTTAGAAGATGCTGCTTAATGAATTGTGGCAATGCCTGTGCGACGCACATTACATTGTCCACTTCTTGTCTTTGAAAAATACATTATCCAGTTCTTGTTGTTTTGAAATAGTCTAATTTCTGAACGTTATCCTGCCTATTGTTTCCTCACATCTGTCAGTCCCTGGTGTGTCTGTCCGCTGTCGTCAAAAAGAAGCTTAACTCCACATCTGTAAAGCTATCATAGACATTGTCCAAGGATTAAGATGTTAGAAGTATAAGATACTCTGTAATGATCCTGCAGCCGAGGGACGACTCTGCACCATCTGCTCCCTCGTCTCCCGCTCGCCAGAACAGATAAACCACGTCAGACGGACGCAGGAATCATGTCCACGTCTTCTCATTAACTCTAACGAGGCACACGGCTATTGTGTTGGGAAATTAATAAGCTATGTGTCTGATACACACACACACACACACACACACACACACACACACACACACACACACAGTCACAAGGACATTGGCAGTTGGGAGAATAAGAAGAGGCCCTGTCCTTCCTTGGCCCAAGGTTCTGGCAGTCCACTCTAATCATCATTAGTACAGTAAATGGTCCGCAGCCGTAGCGTTCTAATAGCACTCGCTAGTTCATCAGTCAGTCAGCCGTACCACCTGGGACCGATGCAGGGATGACCTACAGCCTGTAAGGATGGAGTTAGGGCCTCAAGAAGCCTGCTTGTGTTGGTAGCCAGTGTTGGAGCCGGCTTGTGTCGTACTGTACTGTAGCACACATAAAGCAGGTGTGTGGGGGGGGGGTATCGATTTCCATAAGAGTGTCTGGTCGCTCCACCCCCCCCCCCCTGGAGAATAGTGTGAGAGCCTCTCCCCTTCTCTGATACAGGCATTAGGACAGCCCAGGGATCAGACCACACTCACTCACATTACTCAGGATTTGGACTAAATTGTAATTTAACAACAGATTGATCCATCCAGTGAATGGTGGCGTTGACCTTTGCTGCTACTCTTCTCATTCTTCATCCTTAGTGTTTTCCTATCAGTTTCTCTCCTGCTGGTTGACCACTTTGCACATTTACTGATTCGACGAGTGATCAGAGAGAGATTGATTGCTGTCCTTAGGCCTTAGGATGAATTCCTAGATATTCTAGCAACATACTGTATATTATGTTAATATAAAACCCAGCATCCCCAACACAATGGAAGAAGGCTTGTCTGCAGCCTGCATAACACTGCAACCAAACTTGCTATTCGCTTACCTGTTCGCAAATATTATCCAGCGGATTGGTTGCGGGTGTCAGAGTATTTTATTGAGCCTATTTTATTAAGTCTCCGGACCTCCAGACTCATTTAGAAAGTTAAACTGAAGTTAAAAAGCTCTGGAAGACAGTGGGGCGATCGATTTGTTAATCATTTGGACTGCAGCTTTACACACCCAGTTAAGCCGACTTCATCCAGAACAGCCAGAACGTGCCGCAGAAATCGCTCTGAAATGATATGCATTCCTCTTAGTCCTTGGTAGGCAACACCGCATCTAAGGAACATAGACAGCTCCCAATTAGCGAGAGATACCTGCGTGAGAGGCTGCCTGTGTCGGTGTGCGGTCTGTTCCCTGTCCAGAGCTGCGAGGATGAGCATCCATGTTGATGTGAGGTGGTGCGTAGGAGAATGATATCGTATAAATAACGGTGAAGTTAGTATGAGCTTGGTCGGAAACAAGCTGGATCATTGTCATAACAAACAGCCCTGTGTTAAGGCTTAGCTTTGAGGCATAAATACAATAGAAAAAGGACAATCCTCTGTTACAGGGACTTGCAGAGATGCATAGAGACTCACAGAGACCTCTGGGTGCTACAGGGAGCTGGGGACTGTAGTCCTGAGAGATCTGACTGTATAGAACGGGTTTGACTGTAGTCCTGAGAGATCAGACTGTGTGGAGCTGGTGATTGTAGTCCTGAGAGATCAGACTGTATAGAACGGGTTTGACTGTAGTCCTGAGGGATCTGACTGTATAGAACTGGTGATTGTAGTCCTGAGGGATCAGACTGTATAGAACGGGTTTGACTGTAGTCCTGAGGGATCAGACTGTATAGAACGGGTTTGACTGTAGTCCTGAGGGATCAGACTGTATAGAACGGGTTTGACTGTAGTCCTGAGGGATCAGACTGTATAGAACTGGTTTGACTGTAGTCCTGAGGGATCAGACGGTGTGGAGCTGGTGACTGTAGTCCTGAGGGATCAGACGGTGTGGAGCTGGTTAGTGGCAGAGGAGCAGAGAGCTGCTGCTGAATGGATATGACACTTGTCACTTGTCACACTTGTCAAATGTCGTCCTCCCCCCTACCCTACCCTTCCACTCCCTCTCCCCTCAGATCAGTGTGAGGTGTGTCTTGCCAGCTAAATAGAACTAGCACAGTCGCCTCACAGCAAGAAGGTCCTGGGTTCGATTCCCGCTTGCAACATTGGGCCTCATTCACCAATATCTTCCTTAGTTCTGTTCTTAAACAGTCCATGAATCTTCTTAGAAACGGTGTAAGTGGAGTAGTAGTTTAAGTAGAAATGCTTCCTAAGAAATTCTTAACTTCATTCATGAATGAGGCCCATTGTGGGCACTGGGGATGTTCTCCCCAGGGTTGTCAGGTACTCAGGTGGGGTATCTCCCCAGGGTGGTCAGGTACTCAGGTGGCGTATCTCCCCAGGGTTGTGAGTTACTCAGGTGGGGTATCTCCCAGGGTTGTCAGGTATCTCAGCTGGGGTCTCTCCCCAGGGTTGTCAGGTACTCAGGTGGGGTATCTCCCCATGGTTGCCAGGTACTCAGGTGGGGTATCTCCCCAGGGTAGTCATGTACTCAGGTGGGGTATCTCCCCAGGGTTATCAGGTACTCAGGTGGGGTATCTCCCCAGGGTGGTCAGGTACTCAGGTGGGGTATCTCCCCAGGGTTATCAGGTACTCAGGTGGGGTATCTCCCCAGGGTTGTCAGGTACTCAGGTGGGGTATCTCCCCAGGGTTATCAGGTACTCAGGTGGGGTATCTCCCCAGGGTTGTCAGGTATCTCAGCTGGGGTATCTCCCCAGGGTTATCAGGTACTCAGGTGGGGTATCTCCCCAGGGTTGTCAGGTACTCAGGTGGGGTATCTCCCCCAGGGTTGTCAGGTACTCAGGTGGGGTATCTCCCAGGGTTATCAGGTACTCAGGTGGGGTATCTCCCCAGGGTTGCCAGGTACTCAGGTGGGGTATCTCCCAGGGTAGTCAGGTACTCAGGTGGGGTATCTCCCCAGGGTTGTCAGGTACTCAGGTGGGGTATCTCCCCAGGGTTGTCAGGTACTCAGGTGGGGTATCTCCCCAGGGTTGTCAGGTACTCAGGTGGGGTATCTCCCAGGGTAGTCAGGTACTCAGGTGGGGTATCTCCCCAGGGTTGTCAGGTACTCAGGTGGGGTATCTCCCCAGGGTTGTCAGGTACTCAGGTGGGGTATCTCCCCAGGGTTGTCAGGTATCTCAGGTGGGGTATCTCCCCAGGGTTGTCAGGTATCTCAGGTGGGGTATCTCCCCAGGGTTGCCAGGTACTCAGGTGGGGTATCTCCCCAGGGTGGTCAGGTACTCAGGTGGGGTATCTCCCCAGGGTTGCCAGGTACTCAGGTGGGGTATCTCCCCAGGGTAGTCAGGTACTCAGGTGGGGTATCTCCCAGGGTAGTCAGGTACTCAGGTGGGGTATCTCCCCAGGGTGGTCAGGTACTCAGGTGGGGTATCTCCCAGGGTGGTCAGGTACTCAGGTGGGGTATCTCCCAGGGTAGTCAGGTACTCAGGTGGGGTATCTCCCAGGGTGGTCAGGTACTCAGGTGGGGTATCTCCCCAGGGTTGTCAGGTACTCAGGTGGGGTATCTCCCAGGGTTGTCCGGTACTCAGGTGGGGTATCTCCCCAGGGTTGTCAGGTACTCAGGTGGGGTATCTCCCAGGGTTGCCAGGTACTCTGGTGGGGTATCTCCCCAGGGTTGCCAGGTACTCAGGTGGGGTATCTCCCCAGGGTTGTCAGGTACTCAGGTGGGGTATCTCCCCAGGGTTGTTAGGTACTCAGGTGGGGTATCTCCCCAGGGTTGTCAGGTACTCAGGTGGGGTATCTCCCAGGGTAGTCAGGTACTCAGGTGGGGTATCTCTCCAGGGTAGTCAGGTATCTCAGGTGGGGTATCTCCCCAGGGTTGTCAGGTATCTCAAGTGGGGTATCTCCCCAGGGTTGTCAGGTACTCAGGTGGGGTATCTCTCCAGGGTTGTCAGGTACTCAGGTGGGGTATCTCCCCAGGGTTGTCAGGTACTCAGGTGGGGTATCTCCCCAGGGTTGTCAGGTACTCAGGTGGGGTATCTCCCAGGGTGGTCAGGTACTCAGGTGGGGTATCTCCCCAGGGTGGTCAGGTACTCAGGTGGGGTATCTCCCCAGGGTTGTCAGGTACTCAGGTGGGGTATCTCCCCAGGGTTATAGGTATCTCAGGTGGGGTATCTCCCCAGGGTTATCACGTATCTCAGGTGGGGTATCTCCTCAGGGTTATCAGGTACTCAGGTGGGGTATCTCCCCAGGGTTGTCAGGTACTCAGGTGGGGTATCTCCCAGGGTGGTCAGGTACTCAGGTGGGGTATCTCCCGGATCTTTCTGTGCAGAGTTTGCATGTTCTCCCGGTGTTTGCGAGGGTTCCCTCCATAAAGAACCCGATACGAAAAACATGCAGAAGAACAGATGCTCTTCAAGCTTGACAGAGCACAGGGACTTGGTCCACGGGCGCCAGGTACGAGGCTGCCCACTGCTCCTAGCTCCCCCTGGAGGACGGCAGCTTGGATGGGTCAAATGCAGAGGACAAATTCCACTGGCAACCTCTGAAACGCATGTGTTTGTGTGTGTTGTGGGTTTCCATATCACCGCTCACTCATGTGTGTGTGTTGGTGTGAATTGCCGTGTGGCCAATCAAAAAATGACCTTCAATATCCTGTGTAATTTAAATGTAATTAAGTTGACCTCATGGTGTTACAGACTGAATACAGAAGCCTTCCAGGTGTTTGATGGAGGGGTCATGTGGTGGAGAGAGGAGCACAGAGGGGGGTGTGATGTAACTGTGTGTGTGTGTGTGTGTGTGTGTGTGTGTGTGTGTGTGTGTGTGTGTGTGTGTGTGTGTTTTAAGGAGATTGGCGGCTTATGTTAATTCTCGCTGTCATGTTCTCTGTGTGTGTGTTTACAGTAGCTGTAAGACAGTATCCCAACACCTTGTCACCCAACTCATGTAGATGCTGTGTTCTAGCCAGGCCATTGTTGGGTGGTATTACTAGCACAATAGCCCTGGGACGGACTCATAACGGGGATTAGATGGGTTTACTGCTCTGGATTAGGATAGACTCTAACCAGCTGGGTATATTTGGTAAGGGGTGTGTGTGTGTGTGCGTGTGTGCGCGTGTGTGTGTGTGTGTGTGTGTGTGTGTGTGTGTCAGATGAATGCTAGGGGAGAGGAGAGAACAGAGAGAGGATGCTGATCAGATTAGCCAGCATCACTGGATAGATGGACATGGTTCATGTCCTGTTTACATGATGGCTTCACCAAACACCCCCATGCTAGCATAGACAGACCCATGCTAGTGCAGACAGACCCATGCTAGCGTAGACAGACCCATGCTAGCGTAGACAGACCCATGCTAGCGTAGACAGACCCATGCTAGCGTAGACAGAGCCATGCTAGCGTAGACAGACCCATGCTAGCGTAGACAGAGCCATGCTAGTGCAGACAGACCCATGCTAGCGTAGACAGACCCATGCTAGCGTAGACAGAGCCATGCTAGCGCAGACAGACCCATGCTAGCGTAGACAGACCCATGCTAGCGTAGACAGACCCATGCTAGCGTAGACAGACCCATGCTAGTGCAGACAGACCGCTGAGGCCTATACTACAAAGCAAGGTCAACATGCAGGATATGTGTTAGCTGGCTTCAAGCCTAACAATCGCAATCACGCATAAGCAGTGTCACGACGGTGGTTATCAGCTCATTAAATCATCCCAGGTTTTCCTAATCTAGCTATAAGTACATTCCCATACTGTAAATGGGGCGGTGTTTGCACCATATGACCAATCGCACAATCAGACAATTTCTATCATATCTAACACAAGATGAGCATACTACAGTATAATATTAAACAAATACGGACAATTACAATATTATAATCCTCAGGCTAAAAGCAAGACAGTTGCTGCGGCCAAAGACAGGAAGTAAAGCTGGCAAAATATGGCTGACTGGGAATGCTTAAGTTAATAGGCCTATCAATATCACTGCTCCGTCATTAAGGTGCAACTAGATCTGGCTAGACTGTAATTACAATTATGTATTCCATTAAACTAATGTTTTGCTTAGCTGTAGTCAATTCTAATGGTGTGTAAGACAATTGTGGCCTTATTCTTTCAGCTGCAATTCCAGCGGTGTATAATGGTCTTGTGAGCAAATGAAGAACAAATATAAAAGCATAATTCAAAGCGGAAAGTACAAGGCTTTAGTGCTTCAATCAGTCTCTATTTTAGGAAGATATCGGTATGGGCTACGATAAGTGCACAACCGCTAGCAACATATGGCTCAAGAAGCTATAAGCACTCCCTCTGATGATAATCTACATTTTTCGTAAGGAGAGGAGGGTACTCTTATCAGGGAAAGCCAAATGGTTTTGTCGGTGTCTAAGAGCTCTTGCTTTCCCGAGAGACCGTCTCACTATTCATACACCAGGGGCCATGGGAATGGGGAGGCCATTTTCCAGGAGAATTGATTTATCTGTAGGCGGTGCTTTTATGTGTGTTAATCTGTTTTCTTGAACACAGCCTGCTCCAGTGTGCAGCATAAGTTAGCATGGTGATGTACCCCAGTAAAAAGTGAGCCACCGTCGGGACACTGAAGACCCAGGGTGACCCCAAATCCTGTTTCGTAGTACAGCCCTCAGCATTGTTATTTACCTTTAAGTCCAGTGTGGAATAGACTCAAATCATTGGGCCTCATTCACCAATGTCTTCCTTAAATTTTCCTAAGAACAGTCCTAAGTCTACGTAAGATTAATGAACGTGTTCTTAAACTGAATGCATGAATTTTTCACACCTTTATTCTTATCCCATTGTCCTCGTAAAATGAAAGCATCTACAGTACCAGTTGTTTCTAATTAGCATAGATAATTGGCCCCCACCAATCCCCATAAAAGGAGACTGCAGGGCCGAGTGCGCACGTGTTGTTCAGCGATCGCAGAGGCAAAGCTTTCAGCGTGCACATAGCACTGGTCAGGCGTTGTGCATGTGGACTTTAGCATATATGCAAATGAACTTTTATTGGGTACAAAATAGACGGAAATTGAAATTACGTTTGTGTGTGTGCAAAACATCTCCTTGCACACTCAAAATATCTGTTAATGCACACAGTATTTTGGCACAGAAATAGTCACACAGCACCAGACTCCAAACGTTAAAAAAAAAGTGGAGGTATTCTACTGTTCAGGAAGTAAAAAACACAGAAAGTGACCACTGAAATTAAACAAATTGAATTACATCCGTTTACAGTATTTATCAGTTTATTAGTCGCACAGCAATTGACACCAACACCGGTGTGTAATGAGAGGCAACACAAAACACAGAAGTACACACATGCATTTAGCGGCCACCGCTGTGTCCTCTGTTTCACCCACGGACAGCGATCCGTTCTTCTGCCATGTTCTTATTTACCCCGAATTATTGGAGCTGGATCAGTACTTTGTAAAATGATTACAATAATTATTTATAAAAGACACCAACCACCCCAGCTACCACCTTCTAGCTGGAGAGACAGAAGATGGCTGAGCATCAGGACCGATAAGGAGGCTTCTTTCCTGACGCCAACAGCTGCAGTAGACTGACCCTAAAGACCCCCCCCCCCTAGACAGAACCCCCCCGGAAAAGTGCATATGTGGGTTTTAAGAAGAAAAAGCTTTGTCAGAACAGTTGGTGAATGAAATGAAACTGATAGAATTGGATGATAAGATTATGGTTTTTGCAACGACGCAGTAGAGGCTTGTGATGTTTGTTGCACTTCAGCTTTCAACTATATTACCTTCCCAACACATAGCTTTCTCACTCACCGCCAGTCTGTTTAATCCACATCTGTGCCTGCCTGTGGCACATTAGCCTCAAGTGTAGATTGACACTTCACCAGTAATAGCCTATCAGCGCTGTGGGCGGGATATTGCTCGAGTGCAGACAGAAGTGGCCGCATCAGAGTCAAGTCATATTGATCCATGCAGGCGTCACTATGGCAACCCTGGTGTTTTGGTCTGCTCTGTTTTGTGTTGTTTCTTTTGTGTTTTGCGATAAAACCAGCAGTTCCTTCGCCGAAGAGGGACTTTTATTGCATTTGTTACAGTTATTTCTTTGCACTGTCCTGCAGCCTGTCCTGCCACAGTATATACCATTACCCTACACACAATTTTAGTATGTGTGAATCATATACATGGCCATTAAAACAGATCTTGAATCTTGAATCAAATAAATTAATTAAAGTCATATTTTCAAACTTAATGTGAAAAAGTCCACAATAGGCCTTTAATACGAGGAAGGGAATCTTCATTTAGAAAAAAACTGCATTGGTTAAATTCTAAACTAAACTGTAATTCCTTTTCATAAAACATTTTCTAAAACATGCAAAATCCCACATTAACAATGATACTATGTGTTGAACCCCATTAAAATGCTAGACTCAACACCACCTAACCCTCAGTAAACGTCTGTTCGACATGAAGATACCAGTTAGAGACACCTGGTATAGATACCAGAGAGGTTCAGATACCAGGTACAGATAGATACCAGGGAGGTTCAGATACCAGGTAGAGAGAGATACCAGAGAGGTTCAGATACCAGGTAGAGATTCCAGTTATATCAGGGAGCCACAGCGTGTGTTTCCATTGCTCTGCTCATTGCTGCTGTTGTCACCACACCTCCTGCTGCTGCTGCTGCGTGCACGCCAGGACGCCTGCTAGCCATTCATCTTCCAGCTACCCTTTTGTGAACAACCTTACCCAATTTGTTTGCTACTGTCTAGACAATACTGCAGTATGCCTGCCACGAAAAGAAACACATGAAAACATGTAACTGTATACCCCTAATTATCATAACAAAATACGAGTGGATTGAATAATGTTTTACATCATCATTGTTCACAAAACGTTGCTGTCTCAGGGTGGTCATGGTGCATGCTGCCTGGTGAGGAGGCAGAGCTGATGGCGCTGGTAAGTTCTGGGCCAATAAGCTGCCTGAATCTGGGCCAGGGACCAATCACCAGGTAGGATCCTGACGGGACTGGAGCGAGGCTGTCTGGGCCGCCACGACGACATGGTTAGATGACCTGTTGAATATTCATGTTTTTGAGCCGGGTTCAGAAGGCATGCTGTGATCACTCTTTACTAATTCTCATTCTCATGACTATGATTTACTCGCTGTCCAACATCAGATGTAATGTAGACGCATCTAAACAATGCAAAACACCGAGCTTCGAGCCATCATTACTCGTAGAAAGGTCTTATTGATCAGTTTCGTAATATTTCTCAGTGATCATCTATCATTCTAGTTATTGATCGCCTGGAGGCATCAGTCTGAAGGCTTAGCTGGAAACACCTTCCATATCTAAACCTCAACATGACCACGAGAGATGTTAACTGACTTATGTGTTTCTTTTTAGGAGGCTCAGGTGATTTTACGTCACACACACACACGCACACACACACACACACACACACACACCATCCTCCTCCTACTGCAGTGTAGCCCCACTGGTGCTATGGCCGCACCAGTAGTCATAGAGTAAAGACCCCTGTACTTGTCTCTGGTACTTTCACCAAAGGTTCTAAAATAGCCTGGGAAATACCTTTTTTGAACTCAACCAAGAATAACTAAGGGTTCTTAACAGGGTAGGAACAACCGAGGAACTCTACCACCTCCCGAACACCTCCAGTCAGATTCCTCTCACCCTCCAGACCTCCCAAACCTGGCAGGTTTTTAGAGCCCAGCCCTACTGGAAGCATGCTGCCTCTCAGGCCCCATCTGCGGTCTAGAACCCAGGAGGCATGGCTTCTCTCTGCCCCCTCACCTCACGTTGTCTTCCAGCAGCATCATTTCCATGTTCAACACCTGTGTTCACTGCCAATGCACATGCTCCTGTTCCATTTGTGCATTCACTATACATTGAGAATACATGATTTATGAGAATAGAAATGTGCATAATTCATACACCAGAGTATATTCACTGTATGCATAAAGTGGGATTATCATGGATGTAAGGTGCCTGTAGGTATGTAGACATTCGGGCAGACAGACAGACAGAGAGACAGAGAGACAGAGAGACAGGCAGACAGTCAGCATGACAGGCAGACAGACAGACTGACAGCACTAGGTCTTCTCCTCACTACGTAAATGGTAAATTGACTGCACTTATATAGCGCTTTTCCACCTAAGCGGCACTCAAAGCGCTTTACAATGGTCTCTCATTCACCCATTCACACACACATTCACACACCAATGGCGGTAGCTGCCATGCAAGGTGCTAACCTGCTCATTGGGAGCAATTTGGGGTTAGGTGTCTTGCTCAAGGACACTTCGACATGTGGACAGTCAGAGCTGGGATTCGAACCACTGACCCTTCGATCACTGAACGACCCGCTCTACCAACTGAGCTACAGCCGCCCCTAACGTATATGCCTTACCTCTTTGAAAACCTCTTTACTTCATTTCCATCTGTAATAATTACCAGTACACAACAGTTAATTGATGTCTCTCCAATATACACGGCCACTCATATACAGTACCAACACACTCGAGTAGCACAAGTTTACAGAGCTCCCATGCTAACAGGACAGTAACACACTAGTTAGTATCCAGGGGGTCCATGCTAACAGTACAGTAACATACTACTGTACTTGGTATCCAGGGGGGGGGCATGCTAACTGTACAGTAACACACTAGTTAGTATCCAGGGGGTCCATGCTAACAGTACAGTAACATACTACTGTACTTGGTATCCAGGGGGGGATGCTAACTGTACAGTAACACACTAGTTAGTATCCAGTGGGCGCATGCTAACAGTACATTAACATACTATTTTCCAGAGTTCCAGTGCTAATCCACCCAGATGTAAATATGCGTATATCAGGCAGACACACACATGGTCTTTAGCCCAGGTAGGAGAGAGCTTGATACGGCCTAGTAGACATTGACAGGACCAAGTACAGGGTCAGCTGGGCCAGGGTCAGTTAAAGGGTCAGGGTCAGTTACAGGGCTAGTTACAGGGTCAGTGTCAGTTACAGGGCCAGTTACAGGGTCAGTGTCAGTTACAGGGCCTGTTACAGGGTCAGGATCAGTTACAGGGCCAGTTACAGGGACAGGGTCAGTTACAGGGTCAGGGTCAGTTACAGGGCCTGTTACAGGGTCAGGATCAGTTACAGGGCCAGTTACAGGGACAGGGTCAGTTACAGGGTCAGGGCCTGTTACAGGGTCAGGGTCAGTTACAGGGTCAGGATCAGTTACAGGGTCAGTTACAGGGCCTGTTACAGGGTCAGGGTCAGTTACAGGGTCAGGGTCAGTTACAGGGTCAGGGTCAGTTACAGGGTCAGTTACAGGGTCAGGGTCAATTACAGGGTCAGTTACAGGGTCAGGGCCAGTTACAGGGTCAGGGCCAGTTACAGGGTCAGTTACAGGGTCAGGGTCAATTACAGGGTCAGTTACAGGGTCAGGGCCAGTTACAGGGTCAGGGCCAGTTACAGGGTCAGGGCTAATTACAGGGTCAGGGTCAGTTACAGGGTCAGGGCCAGGTACAGCTGTAGGGCCAGGGTTAGGGCCAGCGCCAGACCTGTCCCCGCCAGGCACACTTAGACCACAGATAGTGTAGAGGTGAGGGAACCAGCGGGCCCTGCGGTACTGGGACCTGCTCTCTGGAGAGGGAACTGTGGGACGACGTGCATGCGATGTTTGATGCCTGGCATGGTGAAGACATGCGACGGCCAGTACCAGTCTGCATGCTGCTTAATCAATGTCTCCCTCTCTCTCTCCCCGGCTGGCCTGCTCACAGAAGACCACCACGATGAAGGTTGGTACCCTCCTCATCCTTGCTCATCCTTGCTGTGCTTGTCATGGCTTAGCCAGCATCATGCCTCAGAGAGGTGTGGACATGGTTGTTGTGGTGTATTGCTATTGAATCCTGGCTGCTGATACGGCGGTAAGTGGGTCCTACATGTTTGTCGTACCTTTCTGGACGTAATTCCCCTCAGCGCTGTCGGGGTCATTGGTCTACAGAAGGAATGAAACCGGACACTGGCAAATCCTCATGTCAGTCTACACTTACAACACAGGCTTTTCTAACTGCTATACCAACAGTGCTGTACATATACCTGTACATACACCAGGGAATCACATCTGTATCTAAACACATGCACTTAAAATACTCATGGCGATGGATATTCCCGTCGGTTTCCTACTGTATGTGACACTGTTATTTCCAATGTGAACTGTGACCATATTATAGGTTACTGTTTTATACTTTAGAAAGTGTTACTGCTCTTTCAAATGAGGAAATTGCTCTTCCACACTATGTGTCAATGGATATAAGTGGGAGCTAAATTGAAGCAATTTAAAAGGGTGTAGTGCGAGAGATAAGTGCAGCTATCCAGCTGGCCTTAGATGATAGGTTATGCTGGCATTCAGTCCATTCGGCAGCCGGTGATTACAGGTGATTCACAATATTAGTCAAAGCTATTACAGAAGGCTTTTAGAGGGTAGGTTCATTTACCGTTTATTGAGGGACGATAACAAGACTTTGCCCTGTCCAACTACAAATTTTCTAACAATGTACGTCTATAAATAGTTTTTATCCTTGGAGAGTGAGATCTGTGGAGCGTGAGTCATCTGAGGACGTCTGTTGGCGTTGGCGGAGGTACAGGGCGGGTGGTCAAGGCCGTCCCTCATCTAGATCTAGAAGCTAACAACTCTTGATATTCGGACAGTAGCCAGTGGCGTCTGGTGGGTCTTAGAACCGGATAAGCCAGGACCAACGAAGCACGCACGCGCAGCACACGCAATTTTTTTGGGGGGTGCACTTTCAAAGCATGCCCTGGTGAGAGGTTTCACGGCACCAGAAGGGCGCTGAGCATTGGCATTTTTATATGTAAAAACATACAGGAAAACTACAGTAGCCCAGCCTACTGATGTTTTTTAACACGTCAACAAAGGCCAATAATTTGAGAGCGAGCAAATAAGAGGGCAATATTTAGGCCGAAACAACCAAGCTTTTAGGGACACACTAAATAAACTACAGAGCCATCATATGACAACAATGGCTAAGCACCATTGTTTGTCTAACGGCTAAGAACATTTATAGAGCAATAAATTACATTAAATTACATTTTCAGGGAAAGAAAGGCTAAGAGCATCAGGTCCAGGCCTAAGCCGGATGTGGACTGATGTGTGTCTGTGTGTGCGTGTGTGTGTGTGTTAACTAAATACTACAACATCCACAGCTGACACGGGGGTATCAATCGAACTCAGGGTGGTTTGCGGGCAACAGTGGGGCATCCACTGGACCTGGTTAGAAGATAGGAGGGAGAGAGAGAGAGAGGCACTAGGGGAGGCAGAAAACGGTTAGTAGCACGCTGAGCCATTGAAGCAACACAGCTGTCAGAACAGAAGCCTGTTTCAGGGTAACCAGCAATCGCCACTGACAGTAACTATCTCTCAGTAAGTTTTACTGATGAAGCATAGCAACCAGTCGGTTGAGTACATGCTCATCATCCCCACCTTGTCTGTCTCTGACCCCCCCCCCCCCCCCCCAACCCCATCCCGCCCCACCCCTCCTCCAACGTCTCAGACATCTGCCATCAGACAAATGCCTGGGTGTCACATGACACAGCCTTCCCATAATCCCCCTGTTCTCTGCTGACTGTGCTCTTGTCTTCCTTTAAGGTCCGGCGCACCTGATGATGGGCGACCAAGGTATGGATCCTGTTCCTCCTCCTCCTCTGCCTCCATCCTCCCTTCCCCCCTCCATGTCTCTTTCTCTCCCTCCCTCTCTCTCTCTATGAGGTATTCGGGCTCGACCATGTCATCCCACCTGCTTGGTTTGGTATCTTCCCATGTTTTATTTGCCGGTTCAATTATGCGTGTTGTGATTTATTTTATCGTACATGTCCTCTATTGTCATCTCTTTCTACAAATTGCGTTTTTTTGTAATTCGTTTTTTTTTTTTTTACTGTTCATAGTGACATTTCTAAGACCCCTTCATGGTCTCCTGCAACCTGCTGTCTGTGTTGCCGTGGTGCATGTTGACGTGTTATTGACTAACATGCCAGCGGGGCTGCATGGTAGACGTAGAGGTAGATCACACGGGGGCCCGGTGTCCTTAACTGCTGACATGCCTGAGTGAGCTGCTGCAGTGGTGATCTGACGGACAGCCCCATCTGCCTGTCAGGCTGACTGATCCACCCCCCCCCCCAGCATGATGCCGAGCCGGACCTGATATATTGCTCATTTAGCCCCCCCCCACCCCCTCCCCCCTTCTAGTGACTGCACCCTCAGTGGTATTCCATCCTGTCGTCCCTCGCTCTCATCTCTGCACGCATTTACCCACCATGCCCCTGCTCTCTCCTTATGCCTCTTCCGGTCACGACACTTACGGGCGTCTCTCCTCTCCTCTCTGTCCCTCCTTCCGTCTGGAAATGTTTTCTCCATGGAACATTCCATCCGACCTCATAGGAAAAAGTAAAGGTACTAATAACGCTTCATATGATCCTCCTAAGTCTGTGGCCTTATATGCTTCTGAAAGCAAGTATATAAAGCCATGGGCCTGTACGAACGCTGAGTGTGCCGTCTGATGTGTGTGTCACAGTACTCAAGGTAGGTGCTGGCTTTACCTCGCGCTCCTGCGTTAACGATGCAGAGTGGGCGGAGTCATTTCTGCTTGATGCATGGGTGTCTAACGGGCACACTGGTAGCTGTCCTGACGGCAGCGCGGCCCTCCCCTACGGTAACCTCTTCTTTGTGTGGATGGTCCTGGGTTGGGTCCCAGCCTGCCTGGGGTCACCCCCAGCGGTGCGGGGGCCCCCCTGCCTCGTCTGAGGCCCCCCAACTCCTCACAGGGGGTAAGTGACTCTGATGTGTCCCGTCTCCTGTCCCCCCAGGGCTGGGAGGAGAGGGCTGGCTCCTCAGGTCTCTGCTCAGCATCCCAGGTAAACATCTGTGCTTATTTACCTGTTGGTTCGTCAAGTAGAGGATGACATCTGTCTCATTCATCACTGTACAGGGGCTCTGTCGAATGCAATGGCTTTGGCTGCTCTTACTGTTTGTGCAAAAACTGTCTTTGTGCGGAAAACTTGAATGACGGTCCGATGATTTATTGAGCACCTGTAGTGATAAATATTATATTTGTTCAATCACTTCTTTTCAAAGCAAGATTTCCTACCTTGCCAACTTGAAGACCGTGACATTCAAGTGTTCCATATTTATCGTCCTCATCACTCTAGTCAACTGTGTGATATTGTGCATCACTGTTAAAGAAAACCAAACACATTCTGTTCATTTAGTGTCTCCCAAAATGCATTTGCTGTGGGGCATTACTTGTCTAATCATCTCCCTGCCATATGGACACATAGCACACCAAGGTAAGGCTTCACACTGCGAGCCGGCTGGGTTTATTTGCAGTTGCTGGCTACTTAATTTCACATTACGGTATTTATAAAACGGTACAGTATTTATAAAACCACAGCATGCTATCAAGAGGTCTCCATTGATACTGTAAACAATCGGTGCAAATAGCCCTTAAATCTGACAATTAGAACCAGTGTTTATAGATCCATGAAAATCAATGTAAATATAGCTGCCTGTGGCGTTCAAACCGGAATGTGGTCCTGCATCTTTGCAATACCACCCGGACATGAATATAAACATATATTTACAGATGTGTGTATAAATCTGACGTTGGCCCAGGGGCAACAGACCACTGATCTGTCTTCCTGCTAAGGTAAGTGCTGTTTATTCCCGTCTCTTCGGTAATGCGGACTTGATATGTGAGCTCCTTCCCTTGTCCTGTCGGGGGCACGGATCGAACTTGCAGTTGTCTGATATCGGCATTTTCACTGTTCCTTAGCTCTGCGAGATTAGAATCTCCCCGTCTGAAGAATGGACGGATACTGAGACCTCTAGAGTGTGCTGACCTGTACTTGAGTTGTGATATCCAGAGTCCAGAAGCAGTCTGGTCCCCCCTCAGCTTGTTCAAGGCTGAGAGGCCTCATTCACGGTGACAATGGCTCACTAGAAATTGGAAGATTTTGTCAGACTTGCTAGTCTGTTCAAGTTGTTTTGTAATAAGGTAGCTGAACATCTGTCTCAACTGAGTTTGAACTTCATAATCTATCAGCCAAATGTGTCTCTTCAACAATTCAACAATTACTCGGTGAACAACCCTAAAATATCACATTCAATGTCTAACATTTGCTCCATAGCGGTGTGTTTCAAAAGTGGCTCTCAGGAGAGTCAGTGTGCTTTACTGTACCTGGACTCGGGTCCTTTGGCAGCAGATTGTGTGGCGTCTGCAGGTGCCTGTGTGTTTCCACCCTGGCAGCGTGGAGGTGGCAGCAGGCGAGCCACGGGGAGGGCTGGGAGAACGCTGACGAGCCACTTAACTGACTCAGCACATGGTTTCTAATTCCGGGCATTGACCAGTTAGTCCTCTGTAATAGTTTACAAGTAATAGGCCTACATTCGTGTATTATATTACCATATTTATCCCTCCTCACATTTATTGTGGTTATCCTGCATCTTTAGGTGCCTGGATGGTACGGTAGATAAAAAAAGGATGAATCCCAGATGAAAACTTAATACTTCAACTGTTCAACTGTAGTTTTAATGTGGCATATATATCCTAGTTGTGGTGCATATAGTTTAAGATAGTGAAGGGGAGTCAGATTCTGCTGGGGAGTTGGAATTATGCGCCATCATTTTGAGGATAAATAAAGCTTGAATACAGTGCTTCTTCCATGACTACATTTCTTCACCAAACTACCTGAACTCACGCAATGACACTCATGGTCGTGAAAAACGGCATATGACGATCGGTCGCGGTCATTTGTGTAGTGTTGCCAGTCTCCTGGCCACAACACAGCAATAATTGATGGAACTGTGATCACCTAATATGACACGGTGACCATCATGAAAGACCTAAATATTGTGTAGTCTGAATGGGGCATAAGGGATCTTGTTTAGGTTCTTTGGAGGAAGCAGGTGTGTATTTTTAGCGACTGAGCTGGCCCTCGGATGCTGAAAACCCCATGTCCACCCAGCTCCAGAGAGCAGGCCAGGGGATCAGTCATGACGCCAGCGTCACACCAACAGCAGCCACATTTAATTGCTGTCATCACAGAGGGGGACAGATTAGGTGGACCTGCAAGCTGACATCGCCTGGCTTACAGGTACAACTGTGCTTTAGCTAAATTACTCTACTATTTAGTCTAATTGCTTTGGATTTTTTTTTAATGGAAATGTCCCCTTTTAATTATGCCGTGCAAATCCTCTGACAAATAAATAGGAAAATCACTCAAATACTTGAGTTTATTTGTATGTTTATGCCTCAGTTTCACTTGGATCTCTGCATCCTGTAGTTAGCTGTTTGCATAAGAACTTAACTATTTATCTTGGCCAGGTAACTTCAGAGTCTGGCAGCCTGCGTAATTGATTTTGATAGAACAAAGTGAAACCGACTTTTTATCTCAGTCTCTGACCTACTTACATTCTCATTCTTCCCTGTAATTTCCTCTTTCTGTGCCCCTCTTTGGCCATTCTCAGACACATGGATGGTTTCAAAGCCAGGCTTTGACTGCAGAGAGAGAGAGAGAGAGAGAGAGAGAGAGAGAGACACTCAGTTTACGTGTATTCTTCTTTCATAATGGCCTGCTTCTGGTCACCAGTGTGGAGAGAGGGTGTTGTTGTTGTCACAGCAGTCTGCCGGCCGGCCGCTCTCGGGGACAGGAAGGATCGAGCAAGGAGTCAAGCAGTCATTATTATTCATGGTTTTTGCTTCTCACCTGAGCAAGAGCTGTTGCTTTGCATGCAGCTCACGAGCACATGAGGGCATATGGAAATGTACTGTAACAGCGCTAACAGTAACACTTCAACATGTTTAGGCTCTTTGGTGGCTTAAAGGTGATTAGTATTTGTAACCTTTCATCCCGCCTGTCCATACGAGTCCAAGCTGTCGGAGTGATTAAAGTCGTGTAAAATCCTGTAACTTGTCTCTTGTAAATGTGCAGCAAGCCCATCTCCACGCCTGAGTCCTCCAGGGCTTGTTGGATTACACTTGTCATCTCGACTATGGCTTGGTTTTGCTTAAGTATGTGTTCAAATCCCCTTTTCTCCTCAAGGTTCTTGTTACAGCTCAGAGGAATCCCAAAGGCTCAAGTTTTATTTCCCCCCAGCTTCCTCTTCTTAGGGCTAAAGAGAATATACATATCAAGAATATGCTTGTCCTACCGTTTAACAGAGAGTAATCCAGCGTCCTTGTAAGATAGCTAGCTGGCGACCACATAACCTGGCTTCACCATCCTGATCACGTGAGCTCACATTCTGTTTCCGCAGATCAGTCTGGCCGCGATCCCATTTGACTGAGATCCACCTGGCAGCCTATTTGGCCATGCCAGTCACAACAGCTTATTTAATATGGGGCAGGTTTGATAAACGATGATACGAGTAACCCACGTCTCGTTGCTCTGATTGGTTATAGGTCTATCCAGTTCCGTCTGGATGCATTTTTGTCTGCGACCGTTGATAACACTTCTTGGAAATTGATACTCAGCAGCTCCTAACCCTCTTATTTTTGCGAATTGGGTCTGGCGAAGTCTTGGTGTTGGGGTGGGGGAGAACAGGGATGCTGGGTGTTGGGGCCCAGTGCTAGATCCTGGGGCAGGGAACTGGTACTGGGCCCTGGTGTTGGGTGTTGGGGCCCAGTGTTAGAGCCTGGTACTGGGGCCTGGTGTTGGGCCCTGGTGTTGGGTCTTGGGGCCCAGTGTTAGAGCCTGGGGCAGGGAACTGGTACTAGGGCCTGGTGCAGGGAACTGGTACTGGGGCCTGGTGTTGGGTGTTGGGGCCCAGTGCTAGAGCCTGGTGGGGAACTGGTACTGGGCCCTGGTGTTGGGTCTTGGGGCCCAGTGCTAGAGCCTGGCGGGGATCTGGTACTGGGCCCTGGTGTTGGGTCTTGGGGCCCAGTGCTAGAGCCTGGGGCAGGGAACTGGTACTGGGCCCTGGTGTTGGGCCTTGGGCTCTGGTGCTGGGCCTTGGTAGCCTCGTGAAACCATCCTGATCTAGCAAGCTCACTTTCAGTTTCTCTCCGTAGATCAGTCTGACCGTCCCCCGATCTCGAATGATTTCAGTGGGTGGGAGTACTTGCCTTGACAGACTAACTCCTTCAACCAATCAGCATAACAAAACTTTTGCCAAATCCAGTCGGAAGACAGAGTACCGTAAAGCGCGTGCCATAAAGGCTAGCCCTACCACTGGGCGGCCTGTGTAATAGATACATTTAAATAAGTGTATTCTATGTTCAAGACATTGTCATAGGAAATCTACATTTGTACATCTGTCTCCTGTTTGTTTGTCCTGACACCGCTTCCCCAGGCCTTAAGGGTTTTATGGCAGGAGACCCCCCCCCCCCCTCCTCCAGGGGTCCCCTCCTCCCAGCTATCTTTCATCACTGTTAATGCACAGTTCAGCCCTAGCCTTCTCACTGATAATTGGTTAGTGAAGTTTTGAATATGCATGTATGGGTGATACCCAGTGTTTATTCATGTTTTTTTTCTTCAAATCCGTGAACTATTTGGAATAAAAGTAACCAGCTTGGACTTGCAAAGATGAACCTTGGCATTCTCAACTACTCTTTTTCTTTATTATTAGAAAAAATCCACGACACCTGAGTTTGAATCCGTCACAGACCCTGTGCTTCATGTCCCCCCCCCCCCCCCCTCTCTCTCCCCCACATTTCCTGTCAATCTTCACTATCCTATCCCAATAAAGCAGAAATGCCCTAAAAATATCTATCTCTGTCCCTCGTGGTTGCGGCTGGTAATATTGTCTTACCGCCGCTGCCACTGTCATTGTTGCTCTCACCACAAGGTACGACAAAGTATTACAGTTTGTCTGACTAACAGCTGAATGGCACATCAATACAGCTGGGGTGTAATGGAAGACTAATGTTTGTTGAGTTGATTTCCAATCATATCCAATGTAACGGTCTGTAATTTGGGATGTGTACTCGCACTCTCTTTATTCGTGCCGATGAGGATGATGAATTGTTAATGGTTTCAGATCAGCCTGAGAGTGAGCCCCGGGCTGAGTGGTGTGATGTCATCAGTGCCAGTGGGAGTCTGTCTTTCTGTCTTCACATAAATGTTGAAATGAAAAACAGCTGCAGACACGGAAAGACATGGGTGATTGCTGCCTTAACTCTCCCACTTAACTCTGATTCACCCATACCTGCTGGCTCGTCTCCCCAGCGAGGCTGTTTGTATGCCGGGTCACAGCAGTGGATGGGAGGTGGTGTTGGAACCAGCAGAGAGGAGGCTGGAAACTCCCGGAGGGCTGGGGGAAAGGCCTGTAATTGCCTGGAGAGATTTGTGTCTGACATGGTGGATTGACAAGACAGCACTCCAGCTCCACAGTACATTACCACAGCAAGGGTGCAGGTCGGGAAACAGGAGGCGAGGAGACAGACGGAGAGAAAAACAGAAAGACGAAAGATAGAGTGAGTTCTTTTAGAGAGAGAGAGAGAGAGAGAGGTACTGTGGAGAGAGGAAGGATGTGGGATCGTGAGGCAAGCTGAGGTAATTGAGGAGGGACTCATGGAGGGAACAGCATGAATGTGAATGGAGGAGGAGATCCCTACAGTAGCTACGAGGGAAGTGCCTGAATACAGATATGTTATTCACAAAGGCACAGATGATGCAATGGAAACAGATATTTTTTTCTATCTGAAGTTACTCATCATTCGGGAGGAATAAAAACACGTGCGTGCATTAGCATATTTATGTTGGTGAGTGAATCACAGGAGACGCCACGCTAATAAGAGACCACTGGCAATGGCTACAGCAAGGCGGAAAAAAGGACACATTTTCACTGACCCATTGTCAGATAAAGTTGACAGGTTAAGCAGCAAGTTTCTTGAATCAGCTAATGTTAGCTGGTTATTCGGTTTTGGTAGGTATGGATTTCAAAGCGCGTTCCACCAAGCCTGGTAAACCAGTCATCACCATTTTTTTGGGACGTTTTCTCGATGAGTCTGGACTGCCGCCCCGAGCGATTTGAGTGGGCAGGAGTACTTGCTTTGACAGACAAACTCCTTCAGCCAATCAGCGTAAAAAATAAATAAATAAACAGGTCTAATTTTGCCAAATCCAGTCAGAAGAACGTATTTTCTGCTGAGAAACTCTGCTAGTGCATACTCTTGTTTTTCTTTAATTACTATTATACAATATACAACAAAACAACTACTCGTCCTCTCTTTGTATATGAATGCTATCCTATCACCACCACAGATGTACTCAAAACATCTTCATTATTTCCGCTATTATTGCCATCTAGATGTCACATTAGACTAGCCAAGATGATATATTTGAATTTCTCTATTACAGTAGCCAGTTGCCAGTCATAACAGCACCCCCCTGGGGATGAATGTAGGATTCAGCAGCATCAGGTTGACAGCCCTCTGTGTTGTTGTCGTTGGGATCAGAAAAATGCAAGGACTAACTTTGAATTAGTATTTATCAATGCTGCCCTCCCAAAATATATTCATTGCAAGGGAAAGACAAGCATATCAATTCTCCCACAGCTAAAGAAAGGGAGAGGAATAGTGTGGAATGAAGGGATCGATGGCAGCCAGGCTAAGCAGCCTCCCAGGTGGAGAGAGAGAGAGAGAAAGAGAGAGAGAGAGAGAGAGAGACCGCAGATCGATGCCGCTGGTCGATGAAGATCAGAAACTGAAGGGATGAAAAACTCAATTTCTTGGCCTGCAGAAATGGAATGGGAGAATCTGAGCAGGAAATAGATAAAAGGGGGAGACACTTCTACACCCGCCACGGATGGGAAGCCACCCCTCTTCTTCTCTGTTCATTTACTTATCCTGCATTCTATCTCTCCTAGAGCTCTTAGGTCTCGTTTGGACGTTGAAGTAGCATTAAGTCTGGAGAAAGCCTTTCCGGTTAGCTGGAGTTGACCATGGCCATTCTAGACAATGATTGTGTTTCCACCAGATGTGTTGCGGCACAGAAGTGTCCCAGAACGGCTCTCCGTAGAGCTCCGGTAGAAATGGACAGCAGGTCTATTTTTGACGGAAGACACATCTGGGATGCATTATCATGGCCGGCGCGTCCATCGAGGTGATCTAGGCAGTTGCCTAGAGCAGCACTTTGGCAAGGGTGGCAAAATGTGAGACGGCCAGGTGCTAAATATTAGAAGAAAAAGAATGGGTGCATCAATTTCTGAGGAATGTGTCAATCACACTGCACCTGGAGGCATAGATAATGTTGACACTGAGCAAACTATGTTACGTGAGACTAGCGTTGGACTAGACTATTGTGTTAGCCTATGGCATATTGGACTTAGGCTTTATTTCAAACCGAAGGGCTCATCCCTAGGATTTATATTGCCATTTTTGTGGCAATTGCGATTCTGTAATATTGCGATTCGATATGACGATTTATTGCGATTTTTTTTACCTGCCGAATTTCTTCCAGATGTGCGATTTGAATTGTGGAGGTGCAGCATGAATCTTCTCATTGTCGTCCGACATGTTTGCTGCTTCTTCCGACTAGTGTTGTCACGATACCAAAATTATAAATTCGATAACGTACCTGCTAAAAGTCTCAATACTGATACTGAAACGATACCATGGCAAAAACCTAAAACATCAGGAAAAGTAGGCTAATGGAATAATCCAATGTCAGGTGTAGCCGACTGATCTGTGTTTGCTGTCTGCAGAGGCAGAGCAAGAATGTCAACTAACCCAAACATTAAGGGAGCCCTGACATTTACAGTGTCAAACACATCATTTCCTGCATTCTTGTGAATTATTTTTTACACCAATTTGTTCTGGATTAGCCTGTTTGCTACAGTATCTAGCTAGTTAGCTAACTGTAATGCCAGTGTGGCCATTTATTTTAGTAATACATACATGTATTTAATAGTAATGCATTTATTTAGTTATTTATTCCCTAGTTACTTCATGTATCTTTAAAGTATGCCCAGAAGATCGTTGGGCAATGCATCAAGATGCGTATCGCATCACCCTGGTGATGGAGATTCCCATCAAGCATCATCCCTGTCAACACAGGGGTCAGGCTGATTTATGAGGTTAGACCAATCGGGAGTCGCCAATACTGTTGTACACCAGTAGTAGAGGGCAGTAGAGATTGCTTATAAACCTCTTACTTCACCACCTGGGTGTGATTTTTGAATGTACTGTAGATTCAGTGAATAGGCATCCCATTAGTCAGTGATTGCAAATGTAATACTGACCTGGCTGCAGTTTAATATTATTTTCTCTGATTCTTGAAAAGGCCAAAAGTGAATGTCTTTGAAATGAATCGTGCCATGAAATGCCAAGGCTCCCTGTGGGAAATTGAATAGTCCATTTCCAATCAAGTCGCCCTGGAAAATCCACAGGGGTCAGCGGCAATTTGTCTCAGAAGGCCTACACCATTATGAACCAGAACCAGCATGACCGGGGGGAGAGAACCATGCTTTCATTCTCTCTCTCTCCCTCTCTCTCTCTCTCTCTCTCTCTCTCTCTCTCTCTCTCTCCCTCACACTCTCTCTCCACCTCTCTCTCTCTCACACACTCTCTCTCTCTCTCTCCCTCACACTCTCCACCTCTCTCTCACACTCTCTCTCTCACTCTCTCTCCACCTCTCTCTCACATTTTATTCTCTCTCTCCGACTCTCTTTTTCTCTCTCTGCCCCCCTCCCCTTCGATTGAATGTAAATAGGTTTTTGTTTTTCGTAGCATATGATTCATGTCTTGCGTAACAGTGGGATGTATCATTTGGCTGAGAGAGTACTGTGTGCATATTCAGCCTGTTTCTACCGCCCTCCCCTCCTCATATGCACATCCCAACCTGGACAATTAAGC
This sequence comes from Borostomias antarcticus, assembly GCF_949987555.1. Taxonomy (NCBI): domain Eukaryota; kingdom Metazoa; phylum Chordata; class Actinopteri; order Stomiiformes; family Stomiidae; genus Borostomias; species Borostomias antarcticus. Next base: position 11,206,719 of record NC_140258.1, read on the forward strand.
ACTTGTCCCTGTCATAATAGAGCAGCATGCCATTAACCTCTGGGCTGTGTGCAGACCTCCCCTGTCTGGTATAAATAGCCCAGGTCCCATCTTTAATCACAGACTAAGTGTCTGTTTACCACGGCCATAGACACACAGCCAGGCACACAGCAGGACGCCGCTCCCAGTGCAGGTTAAAAGTGTCATGAATCACAGTGTGTGAAATGTGACACTATTGATCAGAATAATTTGCTCTTATTTTCTAATGGAGAACCGTAGCAGGGTTGCCAGACCTATAAATCACCCGTAAAATAGACTGTAACACACCAGCCAGACTACTGCTCTCATCACTTTGTCTCCAGCAGGGTGGAAAGTCTTGGTCTGATAACACTGACCAAACATACACTTGAAAATCATGTGTTTGTTTGTTTTGTCGGGAAAATAAGCCTGCTTTATTTGTTGTTCTTTTGCCATGCTTTTCATTTGAGGTTTTTCCAGAGGCATCCCAGTGAGGGACAAGTGTTTATTGAGGCCGATCCAGATCCAGCTTGGCTGTCAGGCGGCGTCTCAGAGCTTCTGACACAGCCTGCTGTGGAAACTGCTGAGGAGGCAGAACTCTCGTTCTCCGTTTCTGTCTCTGCCACTCTCTCTCTCTCTCTCCCCCCCTCTCTCTTTCTCTCTCTGGGATGTGTGTGTGTGTGCGTGCTTGTGTGTGTTTGTGTGGAGGACGCCCGGAGGGAAAGATTTCATGTTTCACAATATTTATCCATTTTGGCTAAAGTAGAATAGTAAAAGCGATTTGAATGCAATGTGGATTAACTGTGAAAGAGCATATATGCGTTCCAGGCGTGGGTTCAGAGAGAATGCTGTTTGTCACCTCTGCACTTCCTCTTTCTTCCCTCTCATCCAACCCCTCTCATTCCTCTTCTCCATCTCTCCTCCTGCTTCTATTCTCCCAAATCACCTTGAACTTTGATTGTGCATCGCCCACACCCCATAGAGAGAGAGAGAAGCCAGAAGGGAGAGAGAGAGAGGGGGAGAGAGGGACAAATGGGGGGTGGGGGGTAGTGATATTGTGACACACACACAACCCCTTTGTTGATATCCAGCTGTTGTTGTCAATGAGTGGCTGGTCGTCTGCACGGTATTGTGCGCTTGCCTCGGGGATGAAACGCTACTTCAAAGCATTTGCATCGAAATTGACGCTGCACTATCACTAGTTCTCTGTCTGGTTGTTGCCAGGTTGTCACATCAGACAGGAAGTGGAAGCCTAGCCTGGTTATCTCGCTGGTGAAAAGAGCACATTGTCTGTGTAGGTTTCAGCGCTTCTCTCACACGGCCTGCTACACACGCAGGATTATACAGGATGGTTTTCAGGAATTAAGACATGCAGCCTAAATCCCTGCGACTGGGTCTCTGTGGTAAATAAAAGACAAACCGATGAGGAGGAGAGAGATGAGGAGAGAAAGATGGAGGGACGGCATCGGGCAGATATAGGTCAGAGTCCGGGCTAAACATGAAGAGCCCCTGCAGCTGCAAAAGACAGAACGCTACACAGAAGCTCTCAGTGGTGATGAGGAGCGGGACCTGGGCACGATAACCTGTGTGTGAGGCAGAGAGGGGTGGGTGGACGGGTGGGGGGGGGTAAAAAGCCAAGGTTAGCTTCACGGGCACTTGGCTTTGTGCTGCCTCGCTGCCAGCTCAGAGGTCACCTGGAGAGAGGCAGAGGAGAGAGGCCGGGGTGGGGACCGGGGTGGGGGGTGGGCGAGGCCAGGAGGCGTGGGGGCACTCATTAGCCCAGCCCAGTGACAGGTCACACAGAGAGAGAGCCAGGAATAGAACATATACAGAGACAGAACCTCCCCCCACAGCACCAGGTAGAACCTCCACAGGACTATACAACCTCCAACAGATATAGACCCAACCTCCAACCTCCCCAGAGTCCAGTACAAGCTTTGGCATCTGCGAGACATATTAATTTCATTTGCCAAGTATGACTATGTGTCATGTTCTCCTACGCCGTAATTGACTTTGCTCCAGCTGATGTTATGAGGCTGCTAATGGAAGTGCACTGTAGAGACCGAGAGAGGATGAAACTCTTCACATTACCTGGGAGATCTCACTGCTGATTCCACGGAGCAAATTACACCCATTAAGAAGATAGGGATTTCGATGGATGGAAACGCTGTAATAGGTTTGGAATCCAGAGGGAGTAAACACAAAGGAGAGAATTCATCTTCATCTATTATTCATGGGAAGCATGGGTGTCGCCCTAGACTGGGATGGAGGTGATACATAATGGTGTTATTGTTATGAAGATGTTTCTAATCTGCTTAATTTTGGGAATAATAGAATTTGCCGCTGTTACTGCCCCCGGACTATAATTAGACAGCGGAGAAGATTACAGTCTCTTTTGTTGCTGAGCAGAAGAGATGGGCGGGTGTGTCCTGAGCTGAGGAGATGGGCGGGTGTGTCCTCCTCTGAAGAGATGGGTCTGTGTGTCCTGAGCTGAAGAGATGGGCGGGTGTGTCCTGAAGAGATGGGCCGGTGTGTCCTGAGCTGAAGAGATGGGCGGGTGTGTCCTCCTCTGAAGAGATGGGTCTGTGTGTCCTGAGCTGAAGAGATGGGTGGGTGTGTCCTGAGCTGAAGAGATGGGTGGGTGTGTCCTGAGCTGAAGAGATGGCCGGTGTGTCCTGAGCTGAAGAGATGGGCCGGTGTGTCCTCCTCATACATGCAGCAGCTATGGTTTCCTGAGAGCCGATCTTAGGCGACTTTCACTTTCGCCTAGGTGTTAACCTTAACTCATGAAATCCTCTTCTAATTCGGTTTTATACAATTGTGTAGGCCTACCACGATAAACTAGTAGGGATGCACCGATGCATCGGCCGAACATCGGCCGAACATCGGCATCGGCCGATGCAGTGGCCGATGTTATGTTGCAACAATTACGGCTTTTTTTGTTGCAAAACGTAGCCTACCCAGCTGCAGATTCGGAGAAGATCCGTGAGGTAATGCCTCAAACGCACGTGATATTTTTGCCATATTGCATGTGACTACGTATTAGAACATACTACATCTATTTTTGGCATACTATATAATATGGAAGTATGCGATTCGGGACGTAGCCCAGGACTGTTCACAAGCCACTACTGCTTGCTCGAACCTTCGCCCCTTTACCAGTGCGTTTGTGTGTCAAACGTGACGCGCCAGAAAAACAACAGAAAGCCTCGTCCACCGGTGATGTAAACGGCGTCAATCGCCTATTCGTCCTGCGTTTCTTCCCGGTAGCTCCACATCTAAAAAAGCCAGTTTATAGATGCTAATCTTGACGTGAAGCAGGCATTGCAGACAGCAGCTCAGTCACACACCAGCCAGCCTGTCCACCAGCAGGCTACTGACTGTGACATCGGCCCCCAGGCCTGAAGGGCTCCTAAGTCTGACATGATTTGTCCTAATGGTTCTGATCTTTAACCAGAATGTGCTGCCGACCCGTCTGCTTCAGTCCTCAGCTGATTATGCCGGGGGGAGCTGCCAATCAGAAGTAATTACCTCAGCAGCCCAGAGGAGGTTGGCATGGATGGGGCTGATTTCACCAAGCGGAGCATGAAATAATCCTAACGCAATACAGTGTCTCTGCGCCGCTAGCAGCTAGCATTCACCACTTAGCCAACCAGAGGCCTGCACACATAGCTGGCCCTCACCCGCCCAATCAGCTCAGCCTTTACCAGCCAATCAGCCCAGTCGGTTAATCAGGCAGCCAACCAGCCAGCCCAACCTCATCCAGTCCACCAGTGAAACTGCTGTTTGTACCCTTTTGACCTTTCTGTTTGTCGTCCTGCTGACCACCATGTTTGTTACGGTCAACGCACTGTATTTCAGGAGTGCGCTGTATCTCTCAAGGTAATTAAAACAGATTTACTATTGTAAACATTGCAATGCTCCTTTCGTGCGTCTGTGTAACATTGAGGGAAGTATTTGGAGGTTTGGACCCCTGGTTTAGTGAGTGATGTGTGGGCTCATGCCTGATGTTGTACCTTGTGGTATTTTATGTGTGGTGCTGCGGACGTAATAGGGCTGTAATTTAGGGGCTGTGCAGGAACAGAAATAGGCCTGCACATACAGGCTGACGATCCCTTGTGCATCATTAAGTCTGAAATTTAACAAGTTGTCCTGGAGGGACCAGGTTACATAGAGCTACACTATAACAGACAAACAGGCTAGATAGAGCTGAGCTGTATTATAATAGAGAAACAGAGCTGCACTACATTATAACAGAGAAACAAGCTAGATAGTGCAGCACTATCATCAAACAAGCTAGATAGAATCTGAATTTGTTTTTATTGCCATGCAGTTTTTCAACATTCAAAACATAATAATACTGATTCTGATTATAGCTATCATCACACAGGCTACAGAGCTGTACTGTATCAGCACACTGAGAAACAGACAGAGGGTTGTGAACCAGACAGTAGAACATACTGCACAGCTCTGAAAACAGACACTGGGACCGGCGCTGTTGTAAACAAGCCACAACCAGGAAGGATGTTATAGCAGGAAACAAAATGTCTCCATCTAAACCCTGAGATGTTTAGCTCCCCTCCCTCCTCCTCTCCCCTCCCTCCTCCTCTCCACCTCTCCTCCACCTCCTCCTCTCTTTATGAATACATTTGCCAGATTTGCTTTGGCCTGTCTAATTGCTTGCTTATTTTAGCGCTAGCTGGGGTGTAAAGTTCGGTCCAGACAAGGTTATCGCCAGTGCCAGAGTCCCTGGCATAATTACTGTAAATGATGCAGCACAGAAGCTACTTAACATGAGCCATGTTTGGAGTTGGACTGTAACTAGTGGGCTGGCCGGACCAGGTCTGGAGAGGATGCTGCAGCTCTCCCAAGCAGAGTGGCACACGGCAGACTGCACCCGCCTCGCTCGCTAAACTGTCTACACTGTCCTGTCTACACTGTCCTGTCTACACGCACCATGCCTGTCTCTCAGCTCAGCTCCGGCTGACTCACTGCTGCCACCAGTCACTGCTCTGGGAGATCACACAGACTTGACTAGCAACCCTGTTTAAACCAGCAGATACAAATTCACCTCTGATTCCTCAAAAACCGCTCCTGCAAGACCCAAGGGAGCTGAAGAGAGGAGAAAGAGAGTGGGGGAGAGAGAGAGAGAGAGAGGGGGGGGGGGGGGGGGGGAGGGAGAGAGAGAGAGAGAGAGAGAGAGGAGGGGTGAGGTGAGGATCCTCCTAACATGGAGGTTTGGAGACTGCTGACAGGCTGTTCCAGGTCTATTAAAACCATCCCTCACTGTCAGTGGAGGCTGGGAGGGAGGGAGGGAGGGAGGGAGGGAGGGAGGGAGGGAGAGTGGACGAGAAGGAGAAAAGTTTGGTGGCAGGGAGAGAGGGGGAGATGTTCGGAAGGAGGGAGGGATAGAGGTTAGGGGAGGGGAGCATAGCTCCTGGTGCTCTGGGACCTGGCTGGCTGGTAGTCATAGTTACTATCTGGCTGGGGGTGTATTGCCATGGTGATGTACAGCAGTCTGGAGGGTAAGACTTCTCTAGCCCGCTGCCTAGCAAAGAGGATGCTTGTTTGACAGTGTTAAGCTGCATGTGATCCTGACAGTGTTAAGCTGCATGTGATCCTGGGTCAGGGAGCCCTACTGACCCTCAGGGTCTCCAGAGCCGACCTTTACAGGTCAGGTTACTGTATTTAGTCAAGTGGCTTCAACGCTCTGTGCAGGATGACATTAATTACTGTATTAGCATGTGTTACTGCTACACAATATTATAATATTACTCCAGCCCCATGCTGAGGTTCAGAGGTCATTCCTCCAGCCCCATGCTAAGGTTCAGAGGTCATTCCTCCAGCCCCATGCTGAGGTTCAGAGGTCATTCCTCCAGCCCCGTGCTGAGGTTCAGAGGTCATTCCTCCAGCCCCATGCTGAGGTTCAGAGGTCATTCCTCCAGCCCTATGCTGAGGTTCAGAGGTCATTCATCCAGCCCCATGCTGAGGTTCAGAGGTCATTCATCCAGCCCCATGCTGAGGTTCAGAGGTCATTCCTCCAGCCCCATGCTGAGGTTCAGAGGTCATTCCTCCAGCCCCATGCTGAGGTTCAGAGGTCATTCCTCCAGCCCCGTGCTGAGGTTCGGTCAGGTGGCAGAGCATGGCGCCGACCGACAGAGATTCATCACCTCCTTTTTGTGTTCTCCTTCCTCCACATTGGCCACTGCTCTCCTAAAAACAGACATCGATGGTCAGATAAGAAGGGAGTGTGGGGAGGGGGGGGGGGGGGGGAGTCGTTGACAAAGGAGTTTTGTTATCAAAATTATTGTTATGAACTTTATCTTGAGTCATGCAGGAGAAACAAATGGTCCTGTCAGAGTGAACACGCCGTCCATAACTCCTCCTCCCGCTCCGCCATAAACAGTTCTCCCCCGCCTCGCGGCCTTGGAGCCACAGATAAACAAGTGGAATTAATTTGTTGCCGGGTGACAAGGAGGCGCTGCTCGGAGTAGCGGTGAAAACACAGCGGCGAGCGTTATTAATGACTGACGCGCGGGCCGCAAGGAAAGAGGGAGGAGGTCAGGAGAGAGGGAGGGTGAGAAGGAGGAG